>NC_021165.2:29128502-29136105 GCF_000331145.2 Cicer arietinum | reverse complement strand
TGATACCCTATGAGCCAACTTTCCCTCCCTTGCCTCTAAACTACCACAACCCAATGGTCAGGCAACCTCACCTATTCTGCCCCAATCCACTAGAAACTATCTGGCCTATAATGCCGGGTAAATCAGGATAAACAGACAGTTAGACTCGTTTTGCAAAATCTTTATTTGGCAGTTGGAGAACAAATTATTTTATTTTTAAATGTGTAACAATGCATTAATTGTCTCAAAAATGAAATATTGAATTGTTGCAGACTGAATACTTATGGCATTATATTATGTCTGGGTAAAAGTCATTGCAGTCTGTTATCCTTTCCATGTTTAAACTTTAAAGTTGATTGTTAATGAAAAGGGGGAGTTAAAAATTTCAAAATGGATTTTTTGCATAGCATTACTTTTTTCTTAAATGACACGTGTACTTTATAAATGATACTTAAAAGACTGATTCTTTTGTTTGTTGTTTTGTTCTTTTGAAGTGGAGAGATCGGTTGGGAGGTGCCTTGAAGGAGATGCAGTCCGAAGGGAAGGCAGATCAAGTGTTCCACGCAATCTCTGCAAGTAATGGAAGTATCTTACAGAGAGCGGAGGATTATCAATCAGTTATCAAGGTAACCAATATCATCCTTTGTTTTGTTGGATAGTAAACTTTTATCAACAGTCGGTCTTTGTATGACTTGAGCAATTCTGTTTTCATTTCCTATTTGTATCAATTACTATAGAAGTGTTACAATGTCATTATTTTGTTTTCAATTTTCATAGTCTTGTATTTGTATAGGCAATGGTGTAAGAAGAAAATTAGGTTTAACCTTTTATTTCAGTACTTATTTTTAGTCTACTAAATATCATCTTTCTTTATGTGAATGAAAGTTTTACAAAATCTTGTGGGCCAAAAGTATTCTTTTCCAAATTATTTAACTATAGTAGGACTTCAGTACAATTATACACTGAAATATCAGGCATTGCTTTTCAATTCTTAATGATCGTATTATCATTTTACAGGAAGAGGATGCTGCAGTAAATTCATTTGATTCAGGGCACGTTAATTTGGTAAGGAAACGGTCAGGATCAGAAAATGGAGGCGATTTAACTGGAGATGCAGATGTCCCTGGTAAACGTGTTAGAACAACAACCGAAGGTTTCAAAGAACCTAAAAATGAGTTAGATGAAAGTACTGCTAACACACTGGATGACTCTCCTTCAGCTCTACCAGCATCTTCAAAAGGAGATGAGGAAAATGGGCCTGTACTGCAGCTTGTTGCCATGTTTGGTGCTTTGGTTGCTCAAGGTGAAAAGGCTGTTGCGTCTTTGGAAATTCTTATCTCCAGTATTTCTGCCGACTTACTAGCTGAAGTAGTGATGGCAAATATGCGTAACCTACCTCCAAATTGCCCTAATGCTGAAGGAAACGATGAACAGTTGCATGACATTAGTATATTTGGTTCTCATGACAAGGCTAAATATCCACCATCGTTTGTGGCTGGTGTTATGTCACTTTCTAGTACTTTCCCGCCTGTTGCTTCACTTCTTGATGCTCATCAATCAGTGTCCAATGACTTAGTGGTATAATTTATGTATTTGGTATTCTTTTTTTTAGAGAAATGATATTTTGACGCATAAAATCGACAAAAAAAATAGTTGGTTAACGCAGTTCAAATACGTGGTAAATTACATTCAGTGGATGGGCTGACGGATATAATAAGTGTTGAAATCCATTAACCATCAATTGAATGTAATTAATTAACCACAAATTTGAACACTTGGAAATCATGGTTTATTTCAACTCTGTCAACCAACTATTTCATTGTCGATTTTTATGTCAAAATATCATAACTCTTGTTTTTATGCCTTGCGTTTTATTGTTTATTTCGGAGTTATCCTTTGACTAAAATTTTGGTTTACACAAATATTATAGAAGTCTCATGGGGAGGAAGAAATTTCTACAACTGGAGTAGATAGTAGTGCTATGCATTCTGGCATGATTCTTTCATCTCAAAATGTACCATCGCCTACTGATTTTCCGTCTTCTGATACCTGTATACCTGGAGTGGAGAATGTCAGCACATCTGTGCCTATTGACATAGATGATGATGGCAACTTAGAGAGTGGAATCCCTGGCCTGGATTCTTTTGGTCGAAATGATGCATTGTCAGAAACTTTGGCTGCTTCCTCATTAGCTTCCAGTGATTTACAAATAGAAGAGGAGCAAGTTACGAGTTTGGATAAAAGGTCACCCCTGAACATAGTTCCATCAACATCGGCAGATAGGTCTGAGGAGCTGAGCCCAAAAGCAGTTGCTACAGATGTCAATAGCTTGGTGTCCTCAACTGCTACTTCAGTTGTGTTGCCTACTCGCTTAGTCTTGCCAAAGATGATTGCTCCAGTTGTTGATCTTGCAGATGAACAAAAGGATCATTTGCAAATATCATGTTTTATGCGTATCATTGATGCATATAAGCACATAGCTACAGCTGGAGGCTCAAAAGTTCGATTTTCGATACTTGCTTATTTAGGAGTTGAGGTGAAAATTCCAACTTATCAAGAATGTCAGGTTTTATTTTTCAGTTGCGTAATGACAAATGAGGTTAAGTGCTCGATATAGGTGTAATTTAGGCTTAGTGTTTTGAAAGGCGATGATTGTATCAGAGCTATTAGAACATGTGATCTTCAGAATTTCTGTCCTAATTTATTTTTGTTTGATCAATTAAGATATAAATGACCTCATACTTAAACTATCCTCCCTACCACAATGCATTACTTTGAACATTAAATGTTTTTTTATTACCTGTTCTATAGTTCTGAATTTGATGCAATTAGGATGGACATTTTCATCGCTAGTTCAATGCATGGTTATTGTTCTTATTTGATTATTTCTTCGTGCTGACACTCAATTTTTCTTTTAACGAGTGGAATCTAATTCTTTGTTTTCCTTTTTTCATTCATCTTGCAGTTTCCTTTGGAATTAGACCCGTGGAAATTATTACAAAAGCATATTTTGATTGATTACTCTAGTCATGAGGTAAGCACTTGCCCTATGTGTTAATCACTGTTTCATACCTATTATCTTTGTCATGACAAATACAGTGAGGTAAACTCTTTCCACCTCATCTAAGAACTAATTGAAAGATAGAAAGCAATGTATTTTGTCTTTGTATTTCTTTACTCTTGATGTATTAACACATTTCATTCTTTTAATT
This sequence comes from Cicer arietinum, assembly GCF_000331145.2. Taxonomy (NCBI): domain Eukaryota; kingdom Viridiplantae; phylum Streptophyta; class Magnoliopsida; order Fabales; family Fabaceae; genus Cicer; species Cicer arietinum. The sequence goes on along the minus strand of NC_021165.2, from coordinate 29,132,914 downwards.
TATATAAATTCTGTAAACAACCTTTACTTTTTTTTTTTCCTTAAAATTATACAGTGAGTATATATACACATATATGCGCGCACACACACATCAAATAAAATAATCACGAACCAGTCTTTGAAAATGTAGGTTTATCTTTAGAAAAATAGGATTTTTTTCAACTCTGAACCAATGTTTGTTCGTTTTGTCATTTGTCAAGAAAGAAAATTGTCTCATGCTTCATGCTGAAAATCTGAAAAGAGCCTGTTTAAGTGTACTATTACTCTTAGGTATAAAGGATACTACCATCTGTAGAGCTAATCATATATGAAGGACATCTTAACTAATAAATCCATTCAACTTGTGTTGTTGCTGACCTAATTAAAGATGCTGCTATTGAAATAAAATCGTACATTAGCAACTATTATGTGCCATTTGCATTTGTTAATAATCAATATATGCTGACAATATTGCCTTGTGTGTCAGGGACATGAGTTGACGTTGCGTGTCCTCTACAGGTTATTTGGTGAGGCTGAAGCGGAGCCTGACTTTTTTTCTTCCACAACTGCAGCTTCTGTATATGAAACATTCCTCCTAACAGTGGTATGTGCTTTGTTTATTTGTTTCGTGTTTGTCCATTTGCAAGGCAAGAGTTGAACTTTTGGTTCACTTCTAATGCAGGCAGAAGCACTAAGAGATTCTTTTCCACCTTCGGATAAATCGTTAAGTAAATTGCTTGGTGAATCTCCTTATTTGCCAAAATCAGTTTTAAAAATTGTAGAGAACATGTGTTCTCCTGGAAATGGGGATAAAGTTGAAAAGGAATCGCACACATTGAATGCGGATAGAGTTACTCAAGGTCTAAGTGCTGTATGGAGTTTGGTTCTTCTAAGACCTCCCATTCGAGATACTTGTTTAAAAATTGCTTTACAGGTTTTTCTCATACTTTTTATGTTATGAACTTTCAATCTTTCATGGTGCCTTTTCTGTGTAGTTGTGATTATTGTCCATAATCCTTTGATTATGTTGCTTTTCTTTCCTTGCTTTTCTTCCCTTAGTATCAGTAAATTCTTTGTCGAACTAACTATTCTTTGATCTTTTTATTATTTTTCTCTGAAAGAGTGCAGTGCATCACTTGGAAGAAGTGCGTATGAAGGCAATACGGCTGGTACTTAAGCATAATTTCCTGTTTAAGTATTTAATTGTTTGCATAAGAGCACCTGTCTTATACTTGCGGCGCTTCTTGCAGGTGGCAAATAAACTTTATCCTTTATCATCCATTTCTCGGCAAATAGAAGAGTTTGCAAAGGAAACGTTGTTCTCAGTGATGAGTGATGCATCTGAGGCTACTGATGCTGAAGGATCCGTTGCTGATTCACAAAAGGTATTTATGTCTAATGTCTTTATGAATGTAATTATTTTTTCTGATTAAAGTCTGGTGACAGCAGGTTTTTGCTATTTTTTATTGAACTAGATATACTGGTTTTTTTGTTCTCTTTTCCTTTTCAGGGACCTGATATTGAAAAGCTGACAAATGAACCATTATCTTTGAGTGGCAATACTAAGGATGTCTTAGATAATCGGCAATCAAGCACATCTGAGGGCACCTCACCAGTTTCAGTTTCTGAGGCTCAGAGGGGCATGTCATTGTATTTTGCTTTATGCACAAAGGTATTGTATTATTTCCTAGTATATACAACAACAACAACAATCAAGCCTTATCCCAATAAGTAGGGCTCGCTATATAGATCAAGCGACGCCATAATATTCTGTCATATAATCTCTAGACAACTCATTAATCTCTAAGTCTTTCTTAATAATTTCTATTAAAGTTATTCTTGGTCTTGTAGAAGGAAAAGGAATAAAAAATTATATTATATTGATATATTGACTATTATTAAAATAACATAAATCAATATTTATATTACTAATTGACTTTTAATTTTGATTATAAAAAGGAAACAAATCTTGAATTCATGATATATAATGTTTTACATATAGGTCTACCACTAGCTTTCAAGCTAAATCTTACTGAGCTTTGAGCTTGTAATAATTGTATCCGTTAATGAAAGAGACATAACCAAAAAATATAATTTGAAATTGGAGCTAGAACCAAACTGCTTTTGGGATAGCCAGAACCAAACTTCTTTTGGGATACATGGGACCGACTGCTTGGACAAGTGTTGACAGGGAGATAAGTCTATGGAGAATGCCTAAGTAGGACAAGGAAGTTGTACAAACTGATATAAGGATCTTAGATATAGGTTGCCAAAGCAGCAAGTAGAAAACCCCATTGACAAAGAGATAACTTGAGAGAGAGAGGGGGTGATTTGAGTTTATGTATGGTCAACAAGAAAAGAAGAATCCTGGGGATTTTGATATTGTTACTATTGAGATCCCACATTGAATAGATAAATGCAAAGGTTATTTTATAAGGTTTGGATAATCCTCATATCTTATACTACCTTTAGGGGTTGAGATCAAACACCCAAATTCTAAATTCTAATACGATATTAGAGTCTTTCATAAATTCTAAATTCTTTTAAAGAAGGAAACAGATCAAGATATATAATCGAAAATATGGAGACCAGGCCTAAGAGATGATCTAAGTTGGAGATGCAATCAAAACATTATAAGATAATTTTCATATATGTTGACAGATCCTATTATATTTCTCATGTTATGTAACTCATTTTTGTTGTCTAATCAAAAGTACCTTTTTTTATGCTTTGTGATGGCAGAAACATTCCCTCTTTCGCGAAATATTTGTCATCTATAAAAGCACATCAAAAGCAGCAAAGCAGGTTTCAGATTTTGACATATGGTATTCTAGTGAATATTGGTAACTATTTGTTTTTGGTCTTTAGGTTTATGTCATTAATTGTATGGTGCAGGCTATTCATCGTCAAATTCCCATACTAGTGCGTACCTTAGGTTCATCTTCAGATCTCCTTGAAATTATATCAGATCCCCCGAATGGAAGTGAGAATCTCCTAATGCAGGTTAACTGTTTTATCTTATAATTTTTAATGAATGCTTAATTTTTACTAATATATTGAATATTGAGTGAGAAAAGAGACTTTGCACCTACAGTTTAAACTAATTTTACACTAACGGTCAACCCAAACTGTTTGTAAAATAGTTTTACACTGACAGTGCACACTCATTAATCTCATATTGAATACTGTTTTACCGTATAATTCTTGTGTGAATCTCTGGGTAAATATTGAATCTTGATATTTATACAATGGCTATGTCAGGTGTTGCATACACTTACAGATGGTACGATCCCTTCTAAGGATTTGATATATACTGTGAAAAGGTTACATGATACAAAACTTAAGGTATGTTAAAAAATTTCAGTATCAGTTTTGCAGTGAAACTCAGGATTCTGTCTAATACCTGGTTGGTCCTTTACAGGATGCAGAGATTCTTATTCCAATATTGCCATTCCTATCAAAAGATGAGGTATTACCTATTTTTCCTTCTCATATGGATGTAAATTTAACTGTTTTAGTAAAACTATAATGTGAGGTCAAATCAAGAAAAAAATGTGAAGTAAACTATCATCAATGGATCTTGTAAGAATTGTGTCAGTTATGTTTTTTTTTGCTTACTTTCTACTTTTCTTAAAATATTGCATTTTTCATTTGGTGAATATGTTCTTGATAATTCTTTTGATAGGTAATGCCGGTTTTTCCCCACATTGTTAATGTTCCTTTGGAGAAGTTCCAAGGAGCACTTAGTCGGGTATTGCAGGTATGCTTCACTCCTCTTTAGCCAATAATAAGAGTTGCTAATTTACGTTGGACCCAAGAAGACTTATTTCACTTCTTAAAGGTTAAGTAGGGTTAGAACCAAGTATTGAATTTCTCTTTGCAGGACTGTCCACCTAACCCAAAATCTATTATAGATTCTGTAACATCTTCGTTACAAAATATCTTGAGAAATCTAGGAATGTAAGCTTTTGGAGCTTTTGAAGTTGTAACTTTTCAAGATATATACAGAAGCAAGATTTAAGTGAAAACTTGTGCTAAATAACTGTCAGAGATACTGTTCATATGTTTTCAGCTAATAATTTTAGCTTTAGGGTAGTTTTGAATATTTTTATTATTAGTTTTTTTATACATAACAAGCAATAGGCTAATGCCCAAAATTATTAGCTAGCCTTTTTCTTCTTTTCATTTTTTTCTTTATTCTTGAATGAAAGGGTCTAAATGGCCCAGTCTTATCTCCTCTTCGCTAACCTAGAGACAGAGGGGGTCCCCTAAGGGGAGTCAGAAACAGCGCAGAATAACTGGGGAAGAATCAAGCATCCCTGGTACAAGTTGCAAATGATGTTGCTGACATCCAGATGCAAAGGAAGGTTAAGAGAGGTTGAGAGTATCAAAGATCGAGATTCTTGATAGAGATTGGTTTCGACGAGCAGGTAT
>NC_021165.2:29120007-29128112 GCF_000331145.2 Cicer arietinum | reverse complement strand
TTGGAACAGAGTGTTACAATTGAGATTTGATTTGTTTGAGGTTACATATTGGTTTAAAATATGGGTTTAAGAAACCAGGTTGTGCAACCTGACCCCATTTTTTTGATTGTTTGAGATTGACCGATCTCAGCAAGATCTAGACTATCTTAACAACAATGCCATACTTTAGTACCAATGCCGGATTGGACCATTTATGCATAGCATATAAAGACTAAAGGATTTTGGGTTGGACCGTTACCATACTAGTTTTTTAAAAACACGATGAAACCCTATCCTTTCATTTTTTTCCTTTCATAATACTCTGCCTCATCCCTCTCCACTCTGTAACATTCATCCATCAACTAGCAGAGTGCTATGTCCTGGTTTCTACATGCCATCATCCACGTACAATATTCGTTCTTCCTAGTCTGCACACTTCGAGTTTCTTCATTCTTCATTCTCTATCCATTATACCCTCTTGAAATTTAGCACTTATAGCTTTGTCATTAAGGAGATAACAACTTTTCATGATCCACAATATTCTAATAAGAAAATATTTTTCTGAACCATGAATACATTTTAGTTATTGAATTAATTGCAGAGTTGTTCTTATACAGGGATCGTCCCAATCTGGTCCGGTGCTTACTCCAGCTGAAATATTGATTGCAATTCATGGAATTGATCCTGAAAGAGATGGAATTGCCTTAAAAAAGGTAGGGCTCTTATGATGATTGGGTTTGTGCGTCATTCTTATTCAAGTAATCAAGATACATTTTGCATAACTTAAGTGTCTACATGCAGGTAACTGATGCATGCAATGCTTGCTTTGAGCAGCGACAAACTTTTACTCAAGAAGTTCTTGCCAAAGTTTTGAATCAATTGGTATGTTATGTGGGAATTGCTTTATATAATTGGAAAACATATCCAACCTAGTTTGATCTCATACAGAAAGTGCTCTTCGCTGCAGGTTGAGCAAATTCCTCTTCCTTTACTGTTCATGCGTACAGTATTACAAGCAATAGGTGCTTTTCCAACACTGGTAAGAAGCTTACATATGCAAGGAAATGTAATAATGTAAAGAAACGTGTATTATTGTTTGTTGTGTAACAGAATTTAGTAATTTGATCAGTAATGATTGCTTAGAGTATAAATCAGATCTGAAACCCATATAGATCCCACAAAGCTACTATGCTTATCTATCACAATTGTATTATTTCTTTATTTTCCAATTAAAAATCTACCATGATTCCTGTTATTCATTTTAATTGTTTGGTTTAAATTAGATATATTTCTGCAATTTATTGTCTTGGTTAAATTTCTACAGGTGGACTTTATCATGGGTATTCTTTCCCGCCTCGTCAAGAAGCAGGTGATTATTTGATCAATTTTATTTCTGATATTTCACTCAGTTGTTCCATGTGCATATGCATGACTAAATGAGTTGCTGTAGATATGGAAATATCCAAAGTTGTGGGTGGGATTCTTGAAGTGTCTGCAATTGACGAAACCTCAATCATTTGGTGTTCTGCTTCAGGTATTATCATTTTTCAAGAGCTTATTATCATTTGTAACTGTTTGGTGTTTGTATCCGTCCTAAGCTCTGTTCTTCATGAAGTCTGTCAACTCTAAATAAACTTTACAATTTTTATTGTCAAGGGTAAAAGAGCATAAGTAATACTGTTCAATATTATATGGTCTGGCGTTCATTGTGGTTATTATTCTGTTTAACACCATTATCACCAATTTGGATTGCATCCATGCATGGTCTATATTCTTAGAAGTTATTTTAGACTATAAATTGTATTTCTTAGAGTTTGGGTGAGGGATGCCTCTCACTTATAAACACATTTTTAGGGCATATCTCATCCAATATGAGACTCAACAGACTCCCTTCACTCCCAGGACTAGACATCTGGAGTGTGACCCAATAGTGGGTGGCTTAACTGATTTTAGATAGGTTTTGATACCATATTGAAATTTAGTCTGGGACTAATTTAACCTTACAAAACTTTGTAAGGCAAGGGATACCTTTCTTTTATATAAACACATTTTCAAGCCAAATCTAATTTAGTATGGGACTCTCAATAATATTCAATGCTAGAGCTTGATACTCGAGTGTTCAGAGATGTCATTGCCTGACTTTAGTATAATAAAAATGATTTTGAGAAGTGTATAACAAATTAATAGGTAAAACTTTTTATAAAGTCACCCACATGATTGGTCATGATTTACCGACAGTGTAAAACATTTTACATTGACAGTGTATGAAAATTAAACTCATTTACATTTACTTACTTTTTAAATACTTATACTTGCATTGCTCTTTTTAATTATCACATTGACATCAACTAATGCCATTTGTGGCATAAAGGAAACTAGAAGGAAACAAATAAAATATATGCTTTTGATATATCCTTATGTGCTATTTGCTCGGGTATACATTTATCCCTCATGTTCTATTGTTTCTCAACTCGCTCTCATGATTTTTGGGTAGTCTTTGTGAACACTCATATTGTCTAAAATTATATTCTAATGTGTTTTCTGGTGGTGCATGCATCCATACAGCTACCTCCACCACAATTGGAAGCTGCATTAAATAGAATTGCTGCACTGAAGGCACCATTGATTGCTCATGCTAGCCAGCCAGATATACAATCTTCACTTCCCAGGTTCCTTAATCACTTGGCACTATAACACTGTTACTTTTATCGTTTCTTTTCCGATCTATATTTATTTCATATAAAAGGTGGAAGTTTATTTTTTATTTATTGTTTAAAAAGTTTTGGTTTGAAAGCATTTTTTTTTTTTTTTTTTTTTTTTTTTTTTTTTTTTTTTTTTTTATTTTTTTTTTAAAAATTTTTTTTTTTTTTTTTTTTTTTTTTTTTTTATCGTTGCCAATATTGATTCTTAAGTCTAATATTTTGTTCAGGTCTGTGCTGGTTGTTCTCGGCATTGTTTCTGATTCTCAGGTTTCAAGTCAGACACAAACTAGCCAAACACAAACTGGTGAGACAAGCAACTCAGATAAGGACACAATGACAGAAAAATCTAAAGAATCATCTACAGCAAGCTAAACTAAAATAATCACGGTAGTTGAGTGGTGGAATCTACTGGTCAATTGTGACACTCTCAAGTTAAATTATAGCGTAGATCTTTCTTACACTTGCTGCTAAAAGTTATCTCAAGACAAGGGAATGAAAAGTCAGAGTTGATGAATTTGCCATGTTCAAATGGCTGAAGAGTTGGGCCATGTGTCAAGGGTTTTGTACATTTGCATCAGGCAACAACAACCTGGCTTGTACATTTGTAGGTGGAATGATGTATATTAGAATGGTATACGAAGTATCATTATCTCAAATGGGTCTCAATTTTGGATCTCTGTTAAGCATAGTGTTAGTTAATATTAGAAATGTATACATACATGATATATTAATCCCCAAGTCTTGAGAATTATGTATCTAGGGTTTAGACATGTATTTTTGAGTATTTACTCATCCCTCTGTAATAATATATTCATTTTGTTTGTTTACTTCATTTTTTAAAACTGCAACACTATAAACAGTAAATTGGACAGAACTCTTAATTGTTTTGTTTTAATCATTTATGTAAGACAAAATTTGTCCGAATAATCCATATTAGAGAACCACATGATATTAGGAATTGTTTGGATTGACTGACTTATTTAGGGTTTATTTGAAATTGTTTGGTAGAAAATATCATAAATGCTTATGAGCTCCTCTCATAAATTGTTTTTCATAACCTCCTCCTAACAAGTTTATCAATTTGGGCATATGACCCAAAACATGCAGACCTCACAACTCTCTCTTTGCTTTGTAACTCTCGCAAACCCTAGTGATGTGCCTCTTGTCTTCATATGATCCTATTTGTCATGATTCACTTTAAAGATTGTTCTAGGTTGGAAACTCTGAATTGGACGATTCCAAAACTCTGAATCGAACAATTCTAAAACTCTGAATCGGATAATTCCAAAACGAGGTGAAAGATGACGTTCTGGAATGCAAGTTAGGCTTTCAAATTGAGTCAGATTTTTTCTTTTTTATGAATAGAATTTTCTAATTGAAATAATAAGAAATTTACTCTTGACCTTGACAGTGATATATATTGTATATGTAAATCCTAGATATAAAAATAGGCATAATTTGCCCACGAAAAGAAAAATCGGTAAAAAAATATCCTAAGTATAAATTCTATGCTGAGGAAATATAAAATAAGGATCAGTGAGATAGAAAAACTGAATCGTAACCAAAGTTTAGGTTCGAATTCCATAGAGAATATAGATAGTATTGTAGAATTCGAGATATGATCGCAGGTTACTGAACACAAAAGTTGATAGAATTTGAGTATTAGGGTTTGTTGTAAAGGAAACTCAAAATTATTATTCAGCAAACGAAAGAACAAAATGGCGCCACAATCTAGGGATTGATAAGCTAAAAAGAATGCCATAAGGATTAACAACCTTGATAAGTTCAAAGTGAATTCTTTCAAGAACTCTATAGAGCAAAGCCTCACAAAAATAATATTTAAAATCTGTCTCCAATGAGGTTACAAATGCTTATTTATACTAAGTCTATCTCTAAATTTAAATGGGTCATAAGTAGGGGTGGGCAATGTTTAGTTCTGAACTAGAACTATTTGAAAATTGAACCAACCGATTTTCAGTTTGAAAAAGCAGAATCGAATCGATTTTCAGTTTGAAAAAACTGAACCGAACTGATTTTCAGTTCAAAAAACCGAACCGAACTGATTTTCAGTTCAAAAAATTGAACCGAATTGGTTTAAAACTAGTGAACCGGTTTATTTTTGAACCGAACTGGTTTGTAAATCAAATTTTACATAATTACCCCTAATTACTTCTAAAAAAAGCAAATTCGGTTCTAGATTTTTCTAATTAAAATTGGTTTGGTTCAGTTTTTTGAACTGAAAACCGGTTCAGTTTTTTCGAAATGAAAACTAGTTCGGTTTGGTTTTAATTTTAAAAAATCAATTCGAAAACAGTTCGGTTTTCAATTTTTATAAATCAATTCAGTTCAAAAACAGTTCGGTTTAGTTCATTTCTACAGTTTGGTTCAATTTTTGGTTTTTTTTAACACTCCTAGTCATAAGTGACACCATTCTCTAGACCCATATTGGACTTCTTATTTTTTCTAAAATAAACTTAATGTAAGGAAGTAAAGTATCTTCACTTACACATAATATAAACTAAATCAATAATAAAACTATTACAATTCCAAATCAAAGTAAACTAAAAATTAATACAAACCAAATTAAAATAAATAAAGTTCATCCTAATTTATTAAAATATGGATCATATTCATGCTCTTGAGGTCCTTATCATTCTCTATTTCTTGAAGAAATTCGACCACAAATTTAAGTTCCATTATATCGTACATGAAGAAACAATCCAAACAAACCACAAACTCATCATATCCGCCAGGGTCAAATGAGAAATTGGAAAAGTCACCAAATGTGATAAGTCGGTGAAATGCATTTCCATCTTTAACAATTAACATCTTATCACATTTATAGTAAAGGTAAGAAATTCTAAAGATAAGGATAAAATTATACCTTTTAAAGTTGATATTTAGGACCAAATTTACCTTCTTTGGATTGAAATTTTTGGCAAACAATATGTTTCTTTGTATTTGCAACGGCTTCAAAGAAAGTTGAGTTTCACGGACATCATCACAAAAAAATGGTGACTCAATAATTTCCTTGTAAGCATTCTTTTGAGGAACCTTTGAATGATCACATTCAAGCACTAACATTGCTTCGTTCACCTCACTCTCTTGTTTGAAGAGACTTTCAATTTTACCATCATCTTTCTCTTTGCTTTCAATGTCAATATATTGATGAAATTTCTCCTTTGGAGACACTTCTTCAAGCACTTGCAATAGAGAATTAACACAATTAGATAAATAGTTGAAACTTACAGATTTGAGTCAAAATCGCGTATTGTTGGAGAACACGATAAATAGAGCTACGAAACTTTGAATCAGACGATTCCAAAACAAGGTGAAAGATGACCTTCCAAAACACAAGTTAGGTTGTTGAATTACCGAAAACAAGTATGTAGAACTCGAGATATGATCGCAGGTTACTGAACACAAAAGTTGATAGAATTTGAGTATTAAGGTTTGATGTAAAGGAAACTCAAAATTATTATTCAACAAACGAACCAAGAACAAAATGGCACCACAATCCAAGGATTGATAAATAAAAAAGAACGCCACAGGGATTAAATACCTTGACAAGTTCTAAGTGAATTCTTTCAAAAACTCTAGAGAGCAAAGACTCACAAAAATAAAATTCAAAATCTGCCTCCAATAAGGTTACAAATGCTTATTTATACTAAGTCTATCTCTAAACCTAAATGAGTCATAAATGATACCATTTCCAAGACCCATATTGGACTTACATCTTATTTTTTTCTAAAATAAACTTAATGTAAGGAAGTAAAATATCTTCACTTACACATAACATAAACTAAATCAATAATAAAACTATTACAATTCCAAATCAAAGCAAATTAAGAATTAATACAAACCAAATTAAAATAAATAAAGTTCATCCTAATTTATTAAAATATGGATCATCTTCAGGCTCTTGAGGTCCTTATCTGTTGAGTGGGCTCACTCCTGAAGTGGAACCCACTATTTTTATTAGTATTATTATTATTATTATTATTATTATTATTATTATTATTATTATTATTATTATTATTATTATTTGTATTATTATTATTGAAATAAAAAAAAAAGAAAAAAAAATGTATTATTGGGCTAGGCCCATGTGAAGGAAATAAAAGGGATTTGAAATTCCTATTTTATGTGATGAAGAAAAGAGAACGATTGCCAGAGAAGAAATATAAGGATTTGGTTCCGGTGGTGGTAACAGATGTGTAGCAAACTTGCTCTCCATTTGATCTACAAATTTAGTATGTTATTCCTACCACTGAGTTTGTTACTTTAATATATAGTTTGAGTAGTTTTATCTTCTCTGAGAGTTACTTTGGCATACCCACTTTAGTGGAAGGTTGTTATAAGGTTGTTATTGTTGATTGATGTTCCCTATTGTTATTAGGAAGACTCTAGTGTACTCATTAATTATTATAGTGGAAGTTTTTACTAGACTAGGTCCCGTGGTTTTTATTCTCTCAATTTGAGGGAAGTTTTTCATGTTAAAAATTGTGTTTGTCTCATATTTAATTTTCTGCCAATTATTTTTGCTATGTGGAATTTTATTTTCTGTTTGGCCATTTATCTGCACAGGTGGGGGAAAAATATTCCACATTATTGAGATAGTTATCGCTAATTATCTCTGTTTTTTCCCAACAAAGTGGTATCTAGAGCTCGGTTGATTTGATTTGTGCATTTAAATGGAGGAGGAAAATAAAGGTCCCAATATGATTAAACTCAACTCTTCTAATTACACACTTTGAAAGACTCTCATGGAAGACATGTTATACAGTAAAGATTTGTATGATCCTATTAAGGGTAACACTGTTAAACCCGCAAATAAATCTGACGCTGACTGGAAGAAGATGAATAGAAAGGCAGTGATGTTGATCAGCCAGTGGTTGGATCTTAGTGTATATCCACATGTTGAAACTGAAATAGATGCTAACAAGATGTGTGAAAAATTAAAAGAGTTGTATGAACGAAAGAATGTGCAAAATAAAGTACTCTTGATTCAGAAGCTGGTGAATATGGAATACAAAGATGGGGATTCAATGGCAGAGTATATGAGTATTTTTTAGAATATAGTGAATCAGTTGACAACTGCAGAAATTAAATTAGATGATGAGTTGCAAGCGTTGTTATTGTTGAGTTTCTTGCCTGATAATTGGGAAGTCCTTGTTGTGACATTGACAAATTCAGCTCCAAGTGGAAAATTGAAAATGCCAACAGTTAAAGAGAGCATGTTGAACGAAGAAGCTCGAAGAAAGGAACGTGGTTTGATTAGTTCTTCCTCAAAGTCAGACGCACTAGTTACAGAGTCACGGAGGAGAAGTCAATCTAGAAACTTCCATAGACACGACAACTCTGAAAGTCGTAGCAAGTCAAGAGGCAAGTCGAGGACTAGAAAAGAAGTGATATGCTATCATT
>NC_021165.2:29108027-29119923 GCF_000331145.2 Cicer arietinum | reverse complement strand
CAGTTGCATCTGTTAATAATATCTACATTGTTTGTGATGATAATTCCATAAACCTTGCATGTCAGGATTCAACTTGGATTATTGATTAGGGTGCCCCATATCATGTTACTCCTAGGCGTGATTTCTTCTCATCTTACATTGTTGGTGATTTTGACATGGTAAAAATGGGAGATAAAGGAGTATGTAAAATTATCGGTGTGGGAGATGTTTTGGTTGAAATTGGGATTGGTTGCAAGCTTCCATTGAAGAATGTTAGACATGTACCTGATATTCGTCTCAATTTGTTTTCGATGAAAGTTTTGGATATTGATGGTTATCACACTTACTTTGGTGGTGGTGGTATATGTAAAATCACCGCAGGGTCCCTAGTGGTTGCAAAGGAGCAAAGTTCCACTTCTCTCTATAGGATGCCTACAAAGTTATGCAAGGAAGAAGTGAATGCAATTGAAGATGCATCTTCTGATTAATGGCATATGTGCCTCAGTCACTTGAGTGAGAAAGGACTCAACATAATTGCGAAGAAAAATGTTCTTCATGTGAAAGGTATGTCTCTAAAAACTTGCACTCATTGTTTTGCTGGAAAACAACATAAAGTTTCTTTTCATAATACTAGTCCTCATAGGAGGCAAAATGTTCTTGATTTAGTTCATACTGATGTTTGTATGATGGATAGTAAATCTCTTGGTGGTGCAACATATTTTGTTACTTTTATTGACGACCATTCTAGAAAAGTGTGGGCATTTCCTTTGAAATCTAAAGATCAAGTATTCGGAGTCTTTAAACATTTTCGTGCAAGTGTTGAAAGAGAAAAGGGAAGGAAATTGAAATGTGTTCGATCATATAATGGTGGTGAATACAGAGGTCCATTTGAGGAGTATTGTAGGGAACATGGAATCAAGTTTGAGAAAACAGGTCCAAAGACACCTCAACATAATGGTGTTGCAGAGAGAATGAATCGTACGATTAATGACAGAATCAGATGTATGCTCTCTCATGCAAAATTATCGAAATCCTTTTGGGATGAAGCAATGAAAACTGCAGTGGATTTGATCAATATTTCTCCTTCTATTTCACTTGATGGTGATGTTCCAAATATAGTGTGGACAGGGAAAGATGTCTCTTACCATCATTTGAGAGTTTTTGGTTGTAAATGTTTTGTTCACGTTCCAAGAGATGAGAGGTCCAAGCTTGATAGTAAATCCAAACAGTGTATATTTGTCGGTTATGGTGATGAAGAATTTGATTATAGATTGTGGGATCCAGTTGACAAGAAAATTATCAGAAGGCGAGATGCGATATTTCTTGAAGACCAGACTATTGAAGATTTTGATAAAGCTGAAAAACAGAAACCAAATTCCAAAAGTTACATTTATGTTGCGCCTAAGCCCCTTGCAGAAACCTTTGTTGATGGGGGAGATATACAAGTAGATGATGAGAATGTAACTGATGATCATGTACCTCACCATGATGAGCAGGTTCCAGTTGAGCCACCAATCGAGTTTGAGTTGAGAAGATCTACTAAAGAACGTCAACATTCTCAAAGATATCATCCACATGAGTATGTGATGATCACTAATAGTAGAGAGCCAGAGTATTATCAATAAGCTATTACAAATATTGATAAAGAAAAGTGGTTGAAGGCCATGCAAGAATAGATGACTTCCTTGCATGAGAATCACACATTTGATTTGGTAAAGTTGCCTAATGGCAGAAAAGCACTTAAGAACAAATGGGTATACAAGATAAAGATAGAATAGAACAGTTCTCAACCAATATACAAAGCAAGATTGGTTGTGAAAGATTTTAATTAGAGAAAAAGTATTGACTTGGATGAAATTTTTTCACCTGTGGTGAAGATGTCTTATATTCGAGTTGTGCTTGGGTTAGCAGCTAGTTTGAATCTAGAAGTTGAACAACTTGATGTGAAAACTGCATTCCTTCATGGTGATTTGGAGGAAGAGATCTATATAGAGCAACCATAGGGTTTCAAAGTCAAAGGTAAAGAGCAGCTTGCGTGCAAATTAAAGAAAAACTTGTATGGGCTCAAGCAAACACCTCGACAATGGTACAGGAAATTTGATTCTTTCATGGAGAAACATGGGTATGGAAAAACTACTTCTAACCATTGTGTGTTTATCAAGAAATTCTCTGATGGTGATTATATTATTCTCTTATTATATGTGGATGACATGTTGATTGTTGGTCATGACACTAAGAAGATTCAATATTTAAAGAAAGATTTGAACAAGTCTTTTGCAATGAAAGACTTAGGTCCTACAAAGCAAATTTTGGGCATGAGAATTACTCGTGACAGAAAGAATAATAAATTGTGGTTGTCTCAACACAATTACATTGAGAAAGTTTTAGAGTGATTCAACATGACCAATTGCAAACCTGTTAGTACTCCACTTGCTAGTCATTTTAAATTGAATTATGATAAATGTCCTACAAGTGAGAAAGACAAAGAAGAGATGAAATAGGTTCCTTATGCATCTGCAGTTGGTAGTTTGATGTATGTTATGGTATGCACAAGGCCAAATATTGCTCATGCAGTTGGAGTTGTTAGTTGGTTTCTCTCTAATCCTGGTAAAGATCATTGGCAAGCAGTGAAGTGGATTCTTAGATACCTTAGAGGCGCTTCCAAAGTGTGCTTATGCTATGGAAGTGGTGAATTTGTGTTGGATGGCTACACATATGCAGATATGACAGGTGATCTTGATTCTAGAAAATCTACTTCTTGTTATATGATGACATTTGCAGTGGGAGCTGTGTCTTGGCAATCAAGACTACAAAAGTGTGTTGCTTTATCCACTACTGAAGCTAAGTACATTGCAGCAACTGAAGCTTCCAAAGAACTCTTGTGGATGAAGAAATTCCTACATGAGTTAGGCCTCAAGCAAGACAAGTTTGTGTTATTTTGTGACAGTCAAAGTGCGATCCATCTCAGCAAGAATCCGACTTTTCATGCAAAGTGGAAGCATATTGAAGTGTGGTATCATTGGATACGAGATTCACTGGAAACGATGTCACTTTTAATTGAGAAGATTCATACTGATGAGAATGGTTCAGATATGATGACGAAGACCTTGCCTATGTCGAAGATGATATGCTGTAGAAAGAAAGATGGCATGGTTGAGCAGTAGCTTCCCACTTGAGTCGTGAGAGGGAGATTTGTTGGGTGAGCTCACTCCCAAGTGGAACCCACTAGTTTTATTAGTATTAGTATTAGTATTATTATTAGTATTATTAGTAATGAAATAAAAGAAAGAAAGAAAAAAATGTATTATTGAGCTAGACCCATGTGAATGAAATAAAAGGGATTTGAAATCCCTATTTTAGATGTGATGAAGAAAAGAGAACGGGTGCTAGAGAAAAAAAAAAGGTTTGGTTCCGGTGGTGGTAACAGGTGTAGCAAACTTGCTATCCGTTTGATCTACAAATTTAGTATGTTATTTCTACCATTGAGTTTGTTACTTTAATATATAGTTTGAGTAGTTTTATCTTCTCTGAGAGTTACTTTGGCATACCCAATTTAGTGGAAGATTGTTATAAAGTTGTTATTGTTGATTGATGTTCCCTATTCTTATTAGGAAGACTTTGGTGTACTATTAATTATTATAGTTGAGGTTTTTACTGGACTAGGTCCCGTAGTTTTTATTCTCTAAATTTGAGGGAAGTTTTCCACGTTAAAAATTGTGTTTGTCTCATATTTAATTTTGTGCCAATTATTTTTGCTCTTGTGGAATTGTATTTTCTGTTTTGCCATTTATCTGCACAGGTGGGAAAAAAAATATTTCGCATTATTGAAATAGTTATCGCTAATTAACTCTGTTTTTTCCCAACATTATCATTTCTTCTCCCTTTTTGAACTTCAACATTATCAAAGCAAATTAAGAATTAATACAAACCAAATTAAAATAAATAAAGTTCATCATAATTTATTAAAATATGGATTATTTTCATGCTCTTGAGGTTCTTATCATGTCTTCTCCCTTTTTGCCTTTCAACTTGGACTTTCATCATCCATTTTCCTTGTATGTTAGGTTAATTTGCTTGCCCTTCCATTTGTTTGTGCATGTATGTGATTTTCTTGTGTTATTGTGTTCAATCTGCTTGCTTCTATTGTAATTTGTGCTTGTTCATGATATTTGCTTGTTATTGGTTCTAGATAAGGGTTTTTGGTGTTCAGTATCTTTATAGTTCGTTTTGAATTTTATGTAGTTACTGTGGTATTGACTGAGCTTTATACATATTTTGTCGGGTTATACTTGATCATGATCTTGGGGTTCATCCAAGGAAGATGTTGCTAGTTTTTCTTATGTACATATGGTAATTAATTGTTGAAGCTTTTCACTTCTTTTGTTTGAATTGAGTTTATTTTTCCTTTCTTCATGTGGTGAATATGTAGTCATTTTTATTTTCAGAATTATTTGCTTTTTAAAAAAAATAACAGTTTTACTAGCTTGTCTGGTAATAATGGACTTTCGAAATATACAATGTTGTTAGAATAATACATTGTTTATATAAATTATATCTTACCAATTTAGGAATACCCCTTTTCCTTGACCTTTCTGAACTTGAAAAGAAAATATTTGATCTCCGTCTAGACTGTATGATTTAATTGTTTTAGCTTAGATGCTCATTTCTAGAAGAAAAAAACACAGATTTGTATTATGTCTATTGATTTTATTGGTGAGTTCTAATGTCTGAAACATGTTTAATATATGAATATGAATTCATTTCTTTGAAAGCCAACAAAAACTTTACTATGTGTTCAAGCAATTCAATGAACAAACTGAGTTATCTTATGAGTGGCAAGCAAATGAAAATAAAACTAGAACTTTTGAAAAATGAATGGCAACTAGAAATTAATGTGTTGTTTAATTTATTTTGACTCTTCCGTAAAATTTTGTGAAGTTCTGACATGGTTTGTTATCACTTTTTTCATAATATATTTTTGGTTTAAATAAATTCTGAGTTCGTATTTGAAATTTTTTTAGTAAAACAAAAATCGTACAAAATTATTAGCAAGTACTCTTACTCTTTGTTATAACATCAATATATATTTTTGAATGATTTTTTTATATATGTTTACTGTACTATAAAAAGTTTTTCTTAAAAAAATGAGTTCAAAATTCAATTAGACCAATATTTTATGAATTTTTATGTATATGATATTTAAAAAATTCATATTTAATTCATATCAAGTTAAAAAATTATAAATTTGTGTGGATGAAAAATTTAACAATTGAAAGATGTTTCGTTTCACCAAAGACTAAAATAGTTCGTAAAATAATTTTGTATAAACTAAAAAATATGATTTTTTTACAAAATTATAATCGAAATTTCAAAAATTTATAGGAACTAAAAGCTTATTGATTTAAATCTATATTTGATCCTCTATTTTGTCAAAAGAAATTTTTAGTTCCCCTAACACTCATTAATAACATGACACTTCGGTGTCATTTATGATTTTGATAATATAATTTTATGTCATTATTATTATAATTAATTTTATCATTTATTTTATTAAAATATTAAAAGTATAAAAATAAAATAAATAATATAAATTATTATTGGATCAAATAAATAAATTTTAAATATTTTAATATATAAATAAAATAAAATAGATTTATTTTAATATTTAAATAAATTAAATATTAAATAAATTAATATTATAAAAATAAAATTTATATATTTTATATAAATATTTTAAAATTATTAAAAAAATTAAATTTTCAATATTTTAATTAAATATTTTAAAAAATTAATTTTAAATTTTCTATATATTGATGAATTTTAAAATATGATGAATTTCTTTTCTTTATATTTATATAAGAGAGTAAGATATTAATAATAAATAGGCTTAATTGCAGTTTTGGTCCCCCTATTTTAGCTGAATCGCGAAAGTAGTCCCTCCATTTTGTTTCTCCCCAGTTTTGGTCCCCCAAATAGAATTTTGGTCCAAAACTTGATGAAATTTCATTTTTTTTGTATTTATTTAAATCACACAATGCCTCAAGATTTCATTTGTAACAATTATACCTGAAATCTATGATCATAAATGGTGTAGTACGACTTTAAAAAATGAAATTTCATCAAGTTTTGGACCAAAATTCTGTTTGGGGGACCAAAACTGGGGAGAAACAAAATGGGGGAACTACTTTCGCGATTCAACTAAAATAGGGGAACTAAAACTGCAATTAAGCCTAATAAATAATGATATGAAATCTTCAAAAATTCTTATAAGTAAGTTTTGTTTTAATAATCAAATATTTTAAAACTGAGCATTTAATAACTAATTCAAAATAAAACATAATATATATATTATATCTACTTATTCTTGATCTATTAATCTAATTTAAAAAAATTACTATTTTAAAAAAAGTTAAGACTTCTCAGTATCCAACGTTCTTGACGATCTTAGTATCTGAAAACAACACTTTAATGAGATACTAAATCTCAATGAATAATACATAAAATTTTAAAATAAGTATTGTTCTCGATCGACACGGTAACCGGAAAAATCGATCATGACACCTGCATTCTTTCAAAAATAATCTTTAAAAATATAAATAATTTTCTATAATAACCAATTAGTTACAATAATTAATATAATTCCAACCTCTTAAAATCAACAATAATTCATATCTATAATAATCAAATAAATCAAATACACACATTTATTTTGTAGAAATAAGTAACTCAATTCAATTGTGTCTCATTGTTTTATGAAGATGTACTACTTCCGTGAAGTTGATATTATCTCATCATGTGGATCATCAACTCATCTGGTGTGGAGTACAAGACTCATTCGCGTGGAGTTTAAAATTCATTTCATATGAGTATAAGACTTATCTATATGGAGCACGTAGCTCGTTCGAGTAAATAACTGTGGGGTGTCAGACCCATTCATATAAAGCATAAACTTATCTCAAACACATACAAATAATTCATTTTTAATAATCTCTACAATAAAATCATACTTCGAATATAATATTTCATTTAAATATATAATAACAACAACCATTCAAGAACAAAAAAGAAAATAATCTTTTAAAGAATACATATTCAAACAATCATACAAAAATGATAATTTAACAAATAAAATAGTAAATAAACCAATTTATAATTTAAGATTGTATTTCATAAAATCCCAATCTTACTAGAGTTAGATTTTTGACAAAATATATTTTATATAAAAATAATATTTAAAATATCTAACTTTTTTTTCATCTCAAATTCTCAAAATAAATGTATCATGTAAGGTTAAAGAGTGTGATTACTCGAATAAAAGCTAAACTAAAATTGATCAATATGTTCTTGATTAATTTATCTGCCGCTACCCAAAGTATAAGCTTCTCATTTTCTAATTTTTACATGAGTTTATGTGAAACTTTGGTGCTCAGGAATATTATCTCGTATGAATTTTGATCTTAATGGAGATATGGTTTTTGCTCGATTTTGTTAGACTCATCAGTAATAGATAATTAATAATTAGGTAACAAAAGGTTCTTATAATAGCTTTGTAGGTTACTACATATTGCACGTAAATTATTAACAAACAAAACAACTTATTAGTGTTACCTTATTTTAAACAAATTGATTATTGAAAAAACATTTTATATACATATACATTCATAAAATACTTAAAACATTATTTGTCTTAAAATAATATATTAAACAACTTTTTCTTATAACTATTAAAAAAAAATATCAATAATAATAATAGTAATAATAATAATTTATAAATTAGAATATTTTAAAATTTAAAATTCTAATTATTTTTAGTCTTTTAATTTTAGGATGTTATATAAAGTATTATATAAGTGAAATTATTCATATATTTAATATCTTAATTTATTGTACTGATGTTGTAAATTCCCCGATGACCAACACTTTTTATGTGTTTATCTTTTTGTGTTAACTATGAAAAAATTTAATTTTATATATAGATTTGAATACTGATGTTGATCCTTTTATTTTCACTTGCTCAAGAAATTTGATCTCTCTATTTTAAATTTTTTTAGTTTTGGCCTCTCTTTTTTGGGGAACATAGGAGCAACTACAAGCCAAAAGCTCCAAGACCACAAAAGATTTCGACATATCGTCTCCTCTTAAAATCTTAAGATGTTAGGTGTATGAGTGATTCGTTG
This sequence comes from Cicer arietinum, assembly GCF_000331145.2. NCBI lineage: Eukaryota > Viridiplantae > Streptophyta > Magnoliopsida > Fabales > Fabaceae > Cicer > Cicer arietinum. The sequence continues at coordinate 29,111,767 of NC_021165.2, read as the reverse complement.
TCGCACACGGGTCAAATACAAGTAATAAAAACATAGTGTATGGAAACAACTCGAGTTGTCTCGCAATGACTTCTGAAAATATTAACCGAATTCATAATCAATAAAAACAAAGGGGGATTTTGAATTTAGATTCAGATAAATTGAGAAAACGATTACAATCACAAATATTGGAACGACTAATCCAATTGTTCGAGAATTTTTGACCTATCACATATTCTACCAAGTTCAATTTCTAAATTGTGATTATATTCTAATTTAACTTTAAAATTGATCAAACAAATATAAATCAACCCTACATGAATTTGGTTTTTTTGATTAGATTAAGCATCACAATATTGATGGATTATAGTTAACAATAAAACGTTGAAAACTGCAATTAATAATATTAGAAACCGAATTCTGTCAAACTAAATTTATCAATCTTGTTGATATTCAAATTAAGCAATCAGAATAACAATATAATCAACTGAAAAGAAACAAAATTATCAACGTGAAATTAACATTATAAAATAAACCTTAAAGTCTCTTTTAGAGGTTCCTTTTAAAGGTTTTTTGAAAAAATTGAGTTCCATATTCTATTAGTTCGGCAAGGTCATCAAAACAAGTTAAATTCATATGTCCTTCTCCGCAAAAGTCACACCTAAGAGGTTGCATCCGAGGGATCTGAGGGTGATATTTTAAAAATGTATCTCTCAAGATTTGCCTCTCAAATTAAGCAATCAGAATAATAATATAATTGATTGAAAAGAAACAAAATCATCAACGTGAAATTAACATTATAAAATAAACCTCAAAGTCTTGATAAAATTCTAAAACAGAAAATTAATCTTATAAATTAGCCCTCCATCAAATAATCTGAAAACATAAGGTTATTTCTCAAACAAAACTCTATGAGTATTAGAGTATCTCCCTCAATATGAAAACCCTTTGTTACTCTAAAAAGACCAAAATATACAATACTCATTTTGTGCCCTAAGCTCTATCGTGAAAAACAAGTGGTCTAATACTAAATATTATTACAAAATCTGAGGTCACATAATCAACAGTTTTGACCAACTAAAGTTTCAAATTGGGTTTTTGCGCCAATATAAAAGTTGTAATTCTGAATTTTAGCTTTTCAAAGTCTGCTCGCACACATCAATACGATATTTATAGCTCAAGTTATGGCATGCAGAAATAATTACTTTAAAAATCAATTATGGCCCAAAGTTTAGAAACATGCTAAAAAACTAACCTTAGGCGGAAAGAAGCTTTACAAATATCACAATACAAAACCAGAAACATGTGCCCACATATATTGATCAATGAGCCGCATATTTTATATATTCAACATTTAACTTATTCATAGTCAAGTTGAGATTAATCACCCAATAATTTGCTCCTCAAGTGTGTGTCTCTCATATCCTATTTCTTCAGTTATTACAAGCAACATAAAACCTCTTAATTATACTATTAGGCAGATTGTTGTTACAATGATCCAATATACCATGATCTATTCCCCGCTCCTTCACTAAGCCGAATTGAGACTCTTATACCACTTGTTGGATACTCTTAGGGTACGAAAGAAACAACGAGCTAAATGCTCGAGAACCAAAATATACCTTGACACTATATCTCCCCCAAAATCTTAAGACATAGGTAGATGAGTCACTACTATTATATATTGTTGGATATTCTAGGGGTACCAGAACAACAACTAGCTAAATGTTCAAGTACCAAAAGAGACTATGAGACTATATCTCCACCCAAAAACTTAAGGCATTAGGTATATGAGTCATCACTCTTATATATCCAACATTTAGCTCGTTCACAATCAGTGTGAGATTAAACACTCGCACTTAATTTATAACCAACATAATGTCCTATACTTTATATATTCAACGTTTAAACTATTCATAGTCAATGAGAGACTATTCACTCTCACTTGAACCCAATAATTTCCCCTCAAGTGTGAGTCTCTCACATCTTATTTGTTTCACTACTACAAACAATAGAACATGCGTCCTAACTATAATACTGATAAGATTTTCGATACAATGATCCAATACACCATGATCTATTCCTCGCTCCCTCACGAGGCCGAATCGAGATTCTTATACCACTTGTTGCATACTCTAAGGGTACAGGAGCAATAACAAACTAAATGCTTGAGGACCAAAAAATATTTTGAAACTACATCTCTATCCAAAACTTTAATACATTTGGTATATGAATCACCACTATTATATATTGTTGGATAGTTTAGGGGTACGAGAGCAACAACATATTAATATTCAAGTACCAAAAGAGACTTTAAGACTACATCTCCACCCAAAATCTTAAAGCATTAAGTATATGGACAACCACTCTTACATATCCAACATTTAGTTTGTTCACCGTCAATGTGAGATTAAAAATTCATACTTTAATATACAACCAACAAAACATCATATACTTTATATATCCAACGTTTAAACTATTCATAGTCAATGTGTGACTATTCACTAACACTTGAACCTAATACTCTTTTATATATTTAAATTAAAAAATAGTGATGTGATATATTTTAATTGACAAGACATAGTATTAGATGATATGTAATGATCAACACATATGATAGTGCAAGAAAATCTCCTAAAAACTTCATTTTCGACTTTATAAATTATTTATTTTTGTAATTTAATTAATAATATGTAAATAGTTAATTTATCTAAATTATTTTATATCTTGAAATTGTATCACATCATCTAAGACATGTCACATCACTATTTTACACTAAAAAATTAAAGAAAAATACCAAAATTTGTGAACAAATAAAATAAGGAAACAAAAAAACTTACAATTAAACCTATATTAGAATCTAATAGTATACAATATATAATATAATGTTTTGTTTTTTGAAAGAAAAAAAATTTATATATATATATAATGTTCTGTCTATCGATGATGTGATTTTATCTTGGAATTTCTTGGTTGTGAATAGGACAACATGCCAACATTGGGTATTGGCAATGTGTTATCATTTAAATCCATGTTTTGTGTAAGTTCATCTATCAAATCCCTCTAATATGTGTGTCAAAATGATAGATAATTTAATCATGTCGTGGAGGGTGGATCATCAAATATAAAATTATATTATCTCATAGACAATAATACAATGTTATCAGACATTGTCTATGTTGTAGCTAAATATCACTAGAAGGGGGGGTTGAATAGGGATTTTGCTGTTAAAAAATATTTTAAGTGTTTTTAAAACTATCCTCTTGCTGAGGATGGCTAGCTCGAGGATGGGATTTTTAAAACGTTAGATCTAAGCTGAGTAAAAAAGTAGGAGCAGAATATGAGGGACACACACACAATTTTATACTGGTTCACCCAAAGATGGCTACGTCCAGTCCTCACACCCTTGTGAGATTTCACTAACTTTCAAACAGATCAATCCTCAACCCGAGGATGATTACAAATTGTGTATTATCAAGCTTCACCAAGCTTACAATCAATTTCCAAATATTTCCAAGCTTCAATCACTAGGAAATTACAAAGTAGAATGAGAGTGATTGATTCTTAATACTTTCTCAAAAGATATACAAAGATATAGTGTAGGATCAAAGAAAGTAATAAGGAAGGATGTGATTTGCTTCTTGAAAGCTTTAAGATGCTTGATCTTTTTATGCAAGTGTGTTGTGTGTCTTCCAATGGAGAGCTTGTATGCATTTTATAGAGATCCAAGCTCTTGATGACCGTTGGAGCTCATTATCAAA
>NC_021165.2:29105777-29107372 GCF_000331145.2 Cicer arietinum | reverse complement strand
GAACCAAAGAGTTCTGAAAATGAGTGAAGCGCTGAAGAATTTTCTTCTGGTCTTTCCTAATTAATTTTAGGAGTTTCATCTGCTTCGTGTTTTCCCCAATCCTTGTGCTAGGAGCCGAGCCTTTAGGCTGGTCATTGACACTGGAACTCTTATTCTGAGAGCTCCCAGCCTTGTCCTTTGACTGGTTATGAGTTGTGGCAGTGAAGAAGGAGTCAAGGGAACTGAACACACCTGTAACCTCAGGGAGAGGTTGAGCAGTTTTGTCAAAGTTTGCAGCAGGAGGAATTTGTTGCTAAAAATCTGGTGGAGGGATTACATCTTCATCCACTGGCACAGTGGGAGGAGAAGCCATAGGCACATCCGTAGGAGATGGAGGGTAAGATAGATTCAGATCAAAGTATAACTCCTCACCATCTTCCATATGTTGAGGAGAAGTTGATTTTGAGGCATCCTCAGGGATAGGATCGACTTCACGAAGTGGAGTCAGTTTGTGGATTGGTGTAGACTGAGTTGTTGTGGGGACAGGTGAGGCAGGAGAAGGAGTAGGATCAGGAGAGTTACGCAGTGGAGAGGTTGGTAGTGGTGATGGTGTATCCTCAGGTGGAGGATGAGGTGGTTCATCTTTAGAGTTTTGAGAAACAGAGGAAGGACGAGTTTTTCTTTTCTTTGAGGCAGGACGGTCATCATTTTGAATCTTCATCTGTTTAATGTTCTTCATAGAAAAAGTGTTGTTGAAGTAGATGGAATGTTCATCCTCAAGTGGGATTTTGAAAAATTTGAAGATTTTTGTTAAAATTATCCCATAGGGAGCAGATCGTCCCAATACAACAGTATTCAACATGAAGGTAAAGATGACATGACCCAAATGAAGAGGAGTACCAGTAATCACATGATGAATAATCATCAGATCCATTTCTGTGACTTTCTCAAAACTGTCAGCCCGGGGAGTGATGGAGTGGACACAGATATTGTGAAGGATGCGACACAAGGGGACGAGGTTGGAGGCCACCAATGGTTTAGGAGGTTTGATGAGGGTGTTTTGGAGCACAAAGGTCCTAGTGATGACACACTGTGAATACCATGTCTCAGATAGGCAGTGGGCTCCTTCATTACGTATATCACGTATTTGACATAAAGTGGTGGGATTAATTTCCATATGAACCCCTTTTAGTACCATACTGAAATTTGTCATGCCTTTAGATCCTTTTGAAGCGGCATAGAAGGCCCTTACTAGACGTGGGTATTGTGGTTCATTGATTTTGAAGAATGAGGTCCAGCCAAGTTGTTCAAACATTTCTTCAATGTTGAACCCTCCTTGTTTAATATCAACAAGGTCAATAATTTTTCCATTTACTACTGACTTGTTTTGCCATTTTGAAGTGTAGACCGATTCTACTTCGTCCGAATCAAACAAAGAAGTGTTGGCAGAAATTTTTGTTGATGACGAAGGGGGTTTTGATGAAGGTGGTTTGGTCTTTTTGGGAGTTGGAGTTTTGGAATCTGATTTTGCAGGAGGAGCTTGTTGTGCTGGTTCAACAAGAGGAGTGGTGTCTGAATCATCAGAGTTGATGACATGACTCGTGTTGTCCTGAGGG
>NC_021165.2:29050507-29105248 GCF_000331145.2 Cicer arietinum | reverse complement strand
TTTTTTATTTTTTAAAACAAAACAGATAAAAATATAAAAATACAATAAAAATAAAAATTATATAATAAAAAATATAATAACATGACCAAGATAAATCAATTAATTTTAGACAAATTAATAATTGAAAGTTCATCCAAGATCTTTTTGAACCTATCCTCTTGGAGAGGTTTGGTAAAGATATCTGCTAATTGATTTTCAGTGTCAATAAAAATCAGTTCTAAATCCCCTTTTTGCACATGATCTCTTATAAAATGATGTTTAATTTCAATGTGCTTAGATCTAGAATGTTGAATGGGATTTTTAGAAAGATTTATTGCACTTGTATTATCACAGAGGATGGGAATTTTTGCGTACCTTAGCGAGTAATCCTCAAGCTGATTTTTTATCCAGAGCAGTTGTGAGCAACATTGAGCGGCTGATACATACTCTGCTTCAGTGGTTGAAAGAGCAATGGTACTTTGTTTTTTGCATGACCAACTTATTAGGGATTTACCAAGAAATTGGCAAGCACCACTTGTGCTTTTTCTTTCAACTTTGTCTCCCGCGTAGTCGGCATCACAATAAGCTATAAGGTCAAGATTGGAACATTTCTTGTACCAAATTCCCAGATTTATAGTACCAACAAGGTATCTAAAAATCCTTTTTACAGCTGTGAGATGAGATTCTTTAGGAGAGGATTGAAACCTTGCACAAAGACCGACTGCAAAGACTATGTCCGGTCTACTTGCAGTTAAATACAGCAAGGATCCTATCATCCCTCTGTATTCCTTTTCAGAAATAGGAGTTCCTTCATCATCTTTGTGGAGTGAGGAGGATGGGTGCATTGGAGTTCCCATACTCTTGGCAGAACTCATGTTGTATTTTTTGAGCAAATCCTTGGTGTATTTTTCTTGTGAGATAAAAATACCATCCTCTCGTTGTTTGATTTGTAAACCAAGGAAGAATTTTAATTCCCCCATCATACTCATCTCAAACTCGCTTTGCATGAGATTTGAGAATTCTTCACACATTTTTTCATTTGTGGATCCAAATATAATGTCATCGACATATATTTGAACAATCAATAAATCTTTTTCAAGTGTTTTCTTGAAAAGAGTAGTATCAATCTGTCCTCTAATGAATCCATTTTCTTTTAGAAAAGAACTTAACCTCTCATACCAAGCTCTAGGAGCTTGCTTTAAACCGTAAAGAGCTTTAGAGAGTTTGAACACATGGTTTGGTCGTTTTTCATCCTCAAACCCAGGAGGTTGATGAACATACACTTCTTCATTTAAGAACCCATTCAAAAAGGCACTTTTCACATCCATTTGGAATAGTTTTATACCTTTATGAGTAGCATAAGCTAAGAGGATTCTTATTGCTTCAAGTCTTGCTACGGGTGCAAACGTTTCATCATAATCTATTCCTTCTTGTTGGTTGTACCCTTGTGCCACTAGTCTTGCTTTATTTCTAATGACTTCTCCATCCTCATTTAGTTTGTTTCTAAATATCCATTTAGTTCCAATCACCGATTTGTCCAGAGGATGGGGTACAAGATTCCATACCTTGTTTCTTTCAAATTGTGAGAGTTCTTCCATCATAGCTTCAACCCATGATTTGTCACCAATAGCTTGATCAATTGTCTTGGGTTCAACTTGTGATATCATGGCCATGTTGGAAGTATTTTCCCTTAGAGAGTTTCTGGTTCTCACACCATCTTCAGTATTCCCAATGACTAGATCTAGAGGATGATGCGTGACTGTTTTCCATCCTCTTGGAAGTTGTTGAGAGGTTGGATCAGACTCATCCTCTGCGTGAGGACCGGGTACTTGTGAGGATGTATTTTCATCTTCTTCATCCTTATCCTTTTTCTCTAAACACAAGTCATCAAACTCATCAAAAATAACATGCATGGATTCCTCCACAGTTTGAGTCCTAAGATTATATATTCTATAACCTTTTGACGTTGTGGAGTATCCTAGAAAAATTCCTTTATCGGATTTTGGATCAAACTTTCCCAAATTTTCTTTATTATTTAGAATGTAGCAATAACACCCAAATATGTGAAAATAGGAAATATTTGGTTTTCTCCCTTTCCATAATTCATATGGAGTTTTGTTCAAAATTTTTCTAATGGATGTACGATTTGAAATATAACAAGCGGTATTAATGGCTTCGGCCCAAAAATATTTTTCAATGTTGGCTTCATTTAAAATAGTTCTAGCCATTTCTTGTAAAGTTCTATTTTTCCTTTCAACAACCCCATTTTGTTGGGGAGTTCTTGGACAAGAAAAGTTGTGAGAAATACCATTTTCTTCACAAAGATTTTTAAAAGATTCATTTTCAAATTCACCTCCATGGTCACTTCTCACCGAGACAATTTTTGAACCTTTTTCATTTTGAATCTTTTTGCAAAAATGGTGGAATGCCTCAAAGGCTTCATCTTTGTGTTTTAAAAATAGAACCCAAGTAAAACGGGAAAAATCATCAACAAGTACAAAGCCATATCTTTTTCCACTAAGACTTGGAGTTTTGATAGGACCAAAGAGATCAATGTGAATGAGTTCAAGAGGATGATTTGTTGAAACAAAGTTTTTAGAGTGAAAACTACTTTTAACTTGTTTTCCTTTCACACAAGCTTCACAAACTTTGTCTTTTTCAAAATTAATTTTTGGAAGACCTTTTACTAATTCTAAATTTGCTAATTTAGAAATAGTGTTTAAGCTTGTGTGACCGGCTCGTTTGTGCCAAATCCATTTATCTTTTTCAATGGAAACAAAACAAGATTCAGTAGGTAAATCATCAAGATAAAGTTCATATAAATTCTTTTTTCTAAAACCGGAAAAGAAAACTCTACCCGAGGATGAGTGTTTAACCTCACATAGAGTTGGCTTAAAAATAACTTCAAAACCACTATCGCATAATTGACTAATGCTTAGCAAGTTATGTTTCAAGCCATCCACATATTGAACATTTTCAATTTTTGCAGAATTATTCTTACCAATAATACCTGTTCCTTTTATTTGAGCTTTATCATTATTACCAAATGTGACTGATCCTCCATCATTTATCTCCAATGATATGAAGCAGTGCTTATCTCCCGTCATATGCCTTGAGCAACCACTGTCCAAGTACCAAGGCTTTCTTTTGTTGATTAGAGGATGAACCTGTTTTAGAGTTTAAAAGAGACTTAGGTACCCATATAGCTTTGGGTCCTTGTTGGTTAGTTTTTCCTCTTTTGAGGATATTCCTTTTATGATGGCAAATAGAATCATGGTGCCCATGTTTACCACAGAATGAGCATGCTGCCTTTTCATTGTTAGCTTTCTTCTTAGCATGACAGATTTTGGAAGTATGCCCAAGTTTTTTGCAAAAGGTGCATTTAGGCCTATCCTCTCGTTTTTTAGGCAAGAAAAAGTTTTCATATAATTTTTGTTTTTGAGAGCTTTTAAAACCAATTCCAGCCTTGTCAAATATTCCAGATTGGGACCCCATTATCTTTTGAAATGTTTCTGTAGATTTGACAAAGTTGGAAATATCATTTTTTAGTTCCATAACCTCAGTTTTCAAAATTTCATTTTCTGTATCCTCGTCAAGAGGATGCGTTTCAAGAATTTTTTGTTTCTCAGAATTTTGAAAGTGAGATTGCTGCAACTCTTGAATGATTTTAACATATTCATCATTCTTTTTCTGTAGCTCTTCATTTTGTTTCTTTATCTCAACAAGTTGGGTTTTTTGAAACATGCATTTTTGAGATAAAGTGTATGAGTCATTTAAAAGGCTATCAAATTCAACTTCTAATTTTTCACAATTTGGACATAGATCAGAAATACTTACCTTGTCATTTTCTGATTTTGTCATGAGACATAGGTTGGCCTCTTCTTCCTTTTCTTGCTCTGAGGATTACTCATCACTATCATCCCAAGTGATCATCATGGATTTGTTTTTGTATGGGAATTTTCTAGAGTTCCTTTTGTTGAGAGGACACTCAGTTTTATAGTGTCCCATCTTGTTGCATCCATAACAAGTTATTTGACTCTTGTCAATTTTTTCTTTTTGAGGAGGTCCTCTATTCTGTCCTCTTCTGTTTAGCATCCTCTGGATTTTTCTGGAAATCAGAACGAGGTCATCCTCATCCTCAGACAGAGGATACTCTGCGCTTTCCTTTGTTATGACATCTTCATTCTTCTTGGAGCTTTCTGTTTGGCTGGTTTTTAGAGCAATCATTCTTCCCTTTTTGTTTGGTTTATCAGCCAATAACAATGGTTCATGAGCTCTTAGAGTTCCAACCAAATCTTCTAATTTCATGTTGGTCAAATCTCTTGCTTCTGTAATGGCAGTTACCCTTGGTCTCCATTCTTTTGGTAGACTCCTTAGAATTTTTCTTATCCTTTCTTGAACGGAGTATACTTTTCCAAGAGATCTCAAGTTATTCAATATGATGGTTAACCTTGAGAACATTTCATCAATGGTTTCATCCTCCTTCATTTCGAATAGTTCGAAATCCCTTACTCCCATATCTATCCTTGCTTCTTTTACATGACTTGATCCTTCATGATGAATTCTTAGAGTATCCCATAGCTCTTTAGCGTTTTTGCATTCTTCAACTCTGTCATACTCTTCCCTGCACAAAGCACACGTTAGAAATAAATGAGCTTTAGAGTTTAGGAGTACCTTTGCATTTTCATCAGCCGTCCATTGTGCTTGAGGTTTCTCATCGGAGGTTGCATCTGCGTTGTTGGTCCTAATGACATGATCTCCATTTTCCACCACAGAGCACATGTTGTTGTCTTGTGATATGAGAAATAGCCTCATCTTGCCTTTCCAATGATAGTAATCTGTACCATCCAAGTAGGGAGGTCGGCTGGATGATCCTCCTTCAGGAATGTACTTAGCTTTTGACATATTTCTTTTTGGATCTTTTTCTCTTACACTGTTAGGTGTATTTTTTAGAGAACCTTGCTCTGATGCCAATTGTTGTATCTAAATATCACTAGAAGGGGGGGTTGAATAGGGATTTTGCTGTTAAAAACAATTTTTAAGTGTTTTAAAAACTATCCTCTTGCTGAGGATGGCTAGCTCGAGGATGGGATTTTTAAATCGTTAGATCTAAGCTGAGTAAAAAAGTAGGAGCAGAATATGAGGGACACACACACAATTTTATACTGGTTCACCCAAAGATGGCTACGTCCAGTCCTCACACCCTTGTGAGATTTCACTAACTTTCAAAACAGATCAATCCTCAACCCGAGGATGATTACAACCGTGTATTATCAAGCTTCACCAAGCTTACAATCAATTTCCAAATATTTCCAAGCTTCACTCACTAGGAAATTACAAAGTAGAATGAGAGTGATTGATACTTAATACTTTCTCAAAAGATATACAAAGATATAGTGTAGGATCAAAGAAAGTAATAAGGGAGGATGTGATTTGCTTCTTGAAAGCTTTAAGATGCTTGATCTTTTTATGCAAGTGTGTTGTGTGTCTTCCAATGGAGAGCTTGTATGCATTTTATAGAGATCCAAGCCTTTGATGACCGTTGGAGCTCATTTTCAAAGGATCCAAGGTTTTCATCATAATTACAGAACTGCCACTCAGCTTGTTAGGCTTAGGCAGAACCCATCCTCTTGCAGCATAGCTTTGATCTTGACATGTCCTTGCTTTTTCACTTTAATCAGAGTGCAAGGCTGTTTCTGAGCTGCATTTTTCGAAGTCTTTAAGGTCTAGGTTGGCTTCATCTTTTGAGGTGATGTGGACAAGAGAGAAAAAGCCACTTTATGACATAGGACTGTCATACTCAGTCCGAGGATCAGATCTGGCAGCAACATGTGATCTTCCATTTTTGGCTTGTTTCAAGTTGCCTTTTGCTAACTTGACTTCCTTATGAATTAAAACGTGCAAGCCCATTAAATGTTCAGATTTTGACCTTTGCACATGCTTGATAGGTTGCTTTCAGTTTTGCTAGCCTTTCCTTTACATACTAGATCTAGCCATATTCACCTTTTTCTTTTGACCTTTTGACTCGTACTTTTGAATGCTTTGTTTATTCATGTTTGACATTGTTATGCATTTGAATAAACACAATTGTTCTGGTGGGAGATCAGATTGTCCAAATCTGGAGTTTTTCAACTTGCAGCCCATCCTCACGTTTGCATCAATTTCCATCCTCACGAGGGTTTTCCATCCTCAGGCCAAAATCACTTTTTCCTTCTTTTTGCCTTAATGATTAATAATCTATTATCTTAAATGAATACACTCAAGAGCACATGTTAGTCATTAACCACAATCATAATCTCTTAAGTAATTTTGTTATCATTAAAATCATTTGAGAGATTTTGTCTCAACAGTCTATACTAAAATATATCAAGTTATTATACTATCAGATTTTTTTACGAATTTTTAAAATGTAATTATATTTTCATATTTTAAAAAATAATTTTTTTAATATTTTATTTAAAAATAAAAGAAGTTGTTTTAAGAGTTATTTGTTATTGATTAAAAAAGTAATTTTGATATTTAATAATTGAGATTTTAATTATTAAATATTTTAACATGATAAAAATTACAGTTTTTTTTTTTAAAAATATCTTATAAAAATAATTTTTATAAAAAATTTCTCAAAATAATTTTTAACTTTAATCTTTTTTTGAAATTTTATTATTCAAAAAATTAAAAAAAAATAGATGAAATATTTAAAATAAAATTTTAATATAAGCTATTTAAATCAATATTTTTTTTGAAACTTTATTTTTTAATTATTTTTTGAAAACATTATAACAAAAAATAAAAATACTATAAAAAAAATACCGTAGTTACTCCAACAATTAAAAAGTCATAATATGGTATATAAATTTATTTTATTATGCCAAATATAGTATATAGCTACAAGACATAGATTAATTAGATATTTTAATTCGACAATTTGTGAGATCAAATATGGGATAGTAATTGTCTATCGCAAAAAATATCTACATTAGATAAGATAAAAACTTGCATTGTTAATATGAGTATGAGTAATTATTCGAAAAACTTGAGTGCAGATAAATGCATACACATATACTATAATATTTTTATTTTTATTAATATATAAAAATGCACGTTTACATTAAGAAAATGCATAAATCTATCATACTTAGGAGTGAGAAAAAAAAAACAGAAACTTAACTGATCGACTCATAAAATTGAGAACAAAATTTTATTTTAAAATTAGTTGTTTTTTAATTGAATTGGTTTTATAAATTAGAGGTGAACTGTAATCATAATTTAGTTTTAATTTTAATAAAATTTCAAAACTCTAAAATATTCAGAAATCAAAATTAACGTTTTATATATCTAGAACTCTAAAATTGAAATGAACTGAAATGAAGCCATAATTTATAATTGCCGTCGGTGCATTTAATAGAAAAGTCATTCGTCTCTTCTCTCTCTACACAACAATTATTGGTCTTCTTCTTCTCTCTTCACCTTCGCCACCTGACTGTGCTTTTCGTCACTCCCCTCTTTTTGAGGTTTGATAAAAATAATCCATAATTCATAAATTAATAATATTTTAATTTATGCTAATTATTTTTAAAATTCTATTCATTGCTTTTTATTTAAATAAATTTGTGTTTAGTTAACAATTAATTTTTTTTTCTCTTTATTTTTGTTTTTGTTTTAGTTTCTATTAGTATACTAACCTAAGAAATAATTTACAAATGTTTGCATTCATTTGGAATCTTTTATGGTGATGGTGAGATGAAATATCAAAATAATTTGTGTTATTAACTATTATATATATATTTTTTTTGGATTTGAACACTTTTGACTATCAGGGAATAGGTCTTAATAATTTAAAGTTTGATGCAGAGGTAAGTAAAGTCTGAATAAAAATTATTTTAGTTGAAATTCGAATTTAAATTCTTTCGAATGATTCACTATTAATTGAAGTTTATTAACCACTTAAACTCAATCAATTGGTTTAACTATAACAATATAACTAGAATTAATAATTTTTTCAAAAAAAGAAAATTATATTAGTTTTGGAGATTAAAAATGGCAAGTTTATGAATTTATTTGGATGTTTTATATAATATTTTTAAGATGCAATATTAAAGTATTTATTTTAATTTAAATTGTGTAATAGATGTATGTACGAGAAATTTAGCACCCATGGGATACAAGTAATAAGATTGGTAACAAAACTCCAAACAAAATTGAATTTTCAACGGGACGGAAATCGTAAAAATACCTTGATCTACTAGTGCATTTGTTTAACTTAATTTTCAACGGGATGGAAATCGTAAAAATACCTTAATATATTTATCAAAAAAAAAAAGTGAACTGAGAAAGAGAAATTATTATTGATTAAGTAAATTTAATGACAATTTTGTAACTATGTCTAAGAATATTTAAATTTCGTCAATTAACATTATAAAATTAAATTCTTAATACTAACTTAACACATTGCAGATATTTATTTTTCAATATAAATTTTACGGAACTTACTTTTTCTTTTATTAAATTAAGAAAGCTTTTTCTAAAAAAGAATAAAATAATCAAAATCAAATTATAATTGTTTACTAATATATTTTAAGAATTTTTTAGAAAACATATAACTATTAATTCCTTAAGAAACATAACTATATTACTTTTTAAAATCAAAAGTACTTTTAATGATTCCAACTAAGGTTTATTTGGTAAAAAGTATTGGACAACAAATAAGTTTGCTAATAGCAAGTAACTTAATTTATAGTTGGTAACATATTGAATTTGAAATCTTTGCTAAAATTAATAGTTAAATTATCTTATAAATATAAAATAGGCTAAATAGCATATGCGGTCCCTTAACTTAATTTCAATTAATGTTTCAGTTTTTTATCTTTTTTTCTTCTTCTTGATTAGTCTTTTATTTTAATTTTAAGTGACAATTTAATCTTCTATGTTTTAAAATGTCAACAATGTTATGAAGTAGCTAAAATATCATTAAAGGGGGGTTGAATATGGATATTGCTCTTTTAAAATTTTCTCAAGTGTTTAAATCAACATCCTCTTTGAGAGAACGAGAGTCAGATGATGGAAGTTTAAAACTTTAAATATGAGCTGAATAAATAAAAGAGAGACAAAGTATAGAAGATGACACACTCAATTTTATATTGGTTTACGCAATGAAGGTTACGTCCAGTCCTCACGCACTTGTGAGTTTTTACTATTGGATCAAACGGATTAACCTCTCACAGAGGTTAGTTACACTTCGTGTGTTCTTTAGTCTCACCAAGCTTACATATTTGTTTCTTACAAGTTTCAACTATTCCCAAGTGTAACTCACTTGAAAATTACAAAATGATATGAATATTATGATTTTTCTCTTTACTAACACTTTCTAAAAGGATATTTCAAAGATATAGTGTAAGACTATAGAAAGTATAAAGAGATGATGGAAATGCTCTTAATAGCTTTTAGAATTGCTTTTTTATGCTATGTTGTTGTGTGTATGATGGTGAAGAGCTCCCTTCCTTTTATAGAGTTTTTGTGATGTTCTATCTATGTGTCAAAACACTTTATGACCGTTGGGGACTTAATCAAAAGTCCAATGTCATTAATCTTAATTACAAAAATGACATTCAATTGTCCTTTTTACTGATTCAGTTCATCCTCGTGTAGGAGGTTCAATCCTCCTAGAAGTTCGGACATGAGCTGTCCTTTTCCTTTTTCATTCTTCAAGACATGTAAGATTCTATTTTTGTCTTGTTAGCTACAACCTTTTTGTATGTTGATGTGTTGGGTCATTTTCAACATGTGAGGATGAAGTGAGCTAGAGGTCCATCATCTGTCATATAAACTTTGGCCTTTGACTTCTTCTTTTAAATTGTTTTTTCTTTCAATCTTTGACACTGATTTATCTTCTCTTTATGACAAGAAACCATTGTTTCATTGACGTTGAATATTTTGCATCTTTGAAAGTTCATCCCTTTAAGGGTTCATCCTTTTGTCTGTTTATCCTCCAGTTTTGAAAACTTGATGGGTTGAGTCATATTTTTCTCCTTTTATATCTCAATGATGAGTAACTTGTTTTCTAATATGAATTCACTCAAAAGCACATATTAGTCATTAACCACAATCATAATCTTTTAAACAATTTTGTTATCATTAAAACCATTTGACAAATATTTTGTCTCAACAATCTCCCCCTTTTTGATGATGACAAAATTCTTTAGATTATGATTCTGGTAATGGTACTGATGAAATAATTAAGCTCCCCCTCAATCATACAAGTAATATTTTTGAAATTTTTTCCCTTTTAAACATTCGCATAGAAGTATTTTTGAGATATGCAATTTTGAAATTCAATAGACTTTCAATTGAACTAAAATAGTGATAAACATAAATTGTTTCAAAATAAACATATTACAAAAAAGCATTAGTAAGAAGTGAACAAAGATTCAAATAGTATCCTTTTAAGGAAAAATATTTTTCTAGACCAATAGACTTCATAATTTTGCTCCCCTGAATTTAGTCAACATAAAAAAAATAAAAATAAAAAATTAAAGAGCCACAAGGTCACTTTGATGAAGAGGAATCATCAGACAAGGATGATGATGATGGACGAGGAACAACAGTAGGAGGAAGCTAGGCCGACAACACTGGAGGATGGTCTCCAGGTGCAATGGTAGGGACCAGATGTTTGGTTACCCATTCAAGAATGAGGCCAAATTAAGATATGGTGTGTTGGAAGTTGGTGAAGCTGACAAAAAATTTCTTTTGATCATTTTTGATCTTTTTGAGAAGCATTATATCCCTTTGGCTCCACCTTTCTTTCGTCCTTATGTTGGGGCGATTGTCTTTTGGTTTGTCGTTGATACTTGTACTTTTGTTTTGAGAGCTGCTAGCTTTGTCCTTGGACAAGTGATCACAAGTTGTGGCAAAAAAAGAATCAATGGAACTAAAGTGACCAGTAACCTCTGACATAGTCTGAGAGGGGTCGACAACAGTTGGAGCAGATGAAAAAGGAGTAGTTATTTGAGGACGAAGAACAGTTGCTTGAGAAGGAATAATGATAGCCAAACTTACTTGAGGAGGATGCGTTGGACTCAGTGGAGGATATGGAGCCATCATGAAGGTTTCCTGTAAATTTTGGGAATTTTCAGCAGTCGCAACCACATGAGGAATTTTTGGTGAGAATTGATGGTGAGTTAGATTGAGATCAAAATAAAGCTCTTCACCATCCTTCATAAGATGTGGAGGAGCGTCCTCTAGGGCATTCTCAATGATAGGAACTTCTTCATGAGTGGAGAGAAAGATATTAAGCATTGGAGATTGAGGCAACGGTGGATCAACAGAGTAATGAGATGGAGTGGGTGTGCGATCATTAGGAAAGAATGGTTCCTGTATGGGGTGAGAAATAGTATACTTGGGTAGAGGTTGAATGGTTTCAGGTTGAGGTGGTTGAATTGTTTTAGAAGAGTTTTGAAGTGTCTTCTTCTTATTGGATGCAGGTGGAGATGCAGATGATGTCTTTGTTGGGGCGAAAGCTATTTTGGTGGATCAATCAGTTTTGGAGGATCAAGTGTGCTTTAAGCACATAGCTCAACGTGTGCTTTGAGCAGGGAAGAATATGATAGAGTTGAAGAATCCAAAAATGCTAAGGAACTATGGGACACTATGAAGATGTCACAAAAAGGGAAAACTCGGAGTATCCTCTAACTGAGGAAGAGGATGAACTCGCTCTGATTTCTAGAAGAATTCAGAGGATGATAAATCATAGAGGACAAGATAAAAGACCTCCTCAAAAGAAAAAAACTGACAAAAGTGAGATAACTTATTTTAGATGCAACAAAATTGGACACTGCAAAACCGAGTGTCCTCTAAACAAAAGGAACTCAAGAAGATTTCCCTTCAAAAATAAATCTATGATGATTACTTGGGATGACAACGATGGGTCATCCTCTGAGCAAGAAAAGGAAGAAGATGCTAACCATTGTCTCATGGCCAAATCGGATAATGGAAAGGTAACCATCACAGAACTATGTCCTACTTGTGAAAAATTGTAAATAGAATTTGACAATCTTTTAAATGACTCAAACACTCTATCTCACAAATATGGTTTTCTTAAAAATCAACCTTATGAAATAAAGAAACTCAATGAGGAACGTCAAGCTAAGAATGAGAAGTATGCAAAAATCATTCTAGACTTGCAGCTATCTCATAGAAAGTTGTCTAAGCAACAAATAATTTTGAACACAAAGAATGTCAAAATTCATCATCTAGAAGAGGACACAAAAAAGAATATCTTGAAAATAAAAGTTGAAGAAGGGATGTTCATTTTGTGGTAAACATGAGCATCATGACTCTACTTGTTATCATAGAAGGAAAATCCTTATAAGAGGAAAAACTAACTGATGACTCTTCATCATATGCATATTTTTCATTGATTTTAGTTTTATTTATCTTTAATCATTAGTTAATTTAAGGAGTTATTTGATATATTTTGTTGATTTTAGTTCTTTGATTTAATGAAATGTTTATGTTATTATTTCCTTGATTAAGTAAAGATTTTTCAGAGTTTTGCGTTGTTACTTTGTTTTGGTGTAGTGCTGAATTTTGGTGAGAAATCAACATGATCTATGTGAAGTATTTCAGCCATATCTAGAGTTGTAGATGTCCAAATGGAGTAAACCAAAGTGCAAAGGAAAGCTAAGATCAATATCTATAACGTTTATGAATACATCAGAACCCAATTCAGAGTCTAAAGAGGAGAAAAATACAGACAACGTCAAACATAAGAAGTTGTGCGCCTAAAGCGCAACAGCCGCGCATGAGGCGCATTTCCAGCATTTTGCCACTACCGAGACACGCTTGAAGCGCAAAGCATGAGCCTGGGGCGCGTGGCACACACCAACATTCATTAAAATTCATTTTTTTTCTCACTTTCTAGGCATTTTTTCGACAATTGAGAAGTTAGGAGACTTGTGCCCTAGCAGAGAAACTCAAAGACGATCGTTTCTAACTCCATTGGAGTTGTTTTGTCAAGAATCATTCATGAATCTTTCTTGTAATTATTCTCTAATCTCTATATTTTCTATCTCTGTCATGAGTAACTAAACCCTATTTCTTAAGGATGAGTGTAACAAGAAGAAACCCTTATTTTTTTGATTTGATTTCTTTTTATATGAATGAGTTTATTTAATTATTTTTCTCATTTATGTGCTTAATGTTTTTTATTGCTTGATCAACATTAAAATGTTCTACGATTCATATTTTGAAACGGAAGTGGACTTTACAAATGATTGAGATGAGACATTCAGGAATTTGTAGTCTATGGATAGATGCAGGCCATGAAACCAATTAAATTAGTTGTAGAGGCAATAGTTTAAAAAGAGAATTCATGTACAATAATGCTTAATTCTAATCTTAAATCTACTAAGGAATTATGAGTTACTTTGGAGTTAAAGATTTTGTCACTAAGACATTAGAGCAAGAATAATAAAAATAATTCGGTAATAATTCAATAAAAGAATTCAGTAACAAAAATCAAATTAGACCCCAAGGTTGGATTCGAAGTAAAACTCATCCCTAACATTTTTCTTATTATAAAGGATCAAGTTTATTATTGTTGTTAATTTTAAATATTATTTCTATCAACTTAGGAACTTTTTGTTCAATTTTAGTAATTAAATATCATTCGATAGTAAAATGCAATCCTTAAGTTCGACACTCGGTATTACCGTTTTAATTATTACTTGCAACGATTCAGTACACTTGCTGAAATGCTACCAAGCTTTTTGCGCCTTACTAGGGATTGCCATATAACTATTGAATTTAATTTATTTACTTAATTGATTTTTTTTTGCTCTGCAATAAAATTTTTGCTTTTATTTTATTTCTAATTTTTAAAAAAAAAACTAAGATTTAAAACTCTTTAATTTTTGCTTAACTATTTATCTTTCTTTACTTTAAAACTGTTCATTACTCACAATTTGTCTAACCTTGTATTCGAGGTCAGTCCTGAGTTGAACTTTTCTTTGATCCAGAAATCGAAAAAACTGTGAAAGCAAATCGAAAAGAGGTTCGAGAAAGGAGACAAAGGGAAAGACAGTTAGTAGTGGAAGAAGAGGATTTGAGGGGATTTCTTCATATTTGCGGAAATGGCTGATCCACCTCCAGTTGAGCGTACCCTCAGCGAGTATGGGAATCGAAATAGAAATAGTTCTCGGTTGGCCATCCATAACCAACTAGTTATAGTTAGTAAGTTTGAAGTGTGCCCCGCTCTATTCCGAGAGTTGAAGGAGATTCATTTTTCCGGTAAATATAACGAAAACGCCAATAGACACCTCACAAACTTCTTTGAATTATGTGAAACAGTGAAAATGGATGGTTGTTCTGAAGAAGGCAAGAGATTTAGATTATTTCCTTTGTCATTGACATATGATACTAAGGAATGACTTAACTCATTTCCTTCCAGTAGCATTACCACGTGGGATGACCTTGAAGATAAGTTCTTAGAACAATACTTTCCCCCAACTGTGTTCATTAGAAAGAGGCAAGAAATTTCCAGTTACAAACAAAAAGAGGGAGAATCTCTTCGTGACACTTACAGGAGGTTCAAGAGTTTACTAGCAGGATGTCTCAATCATGCTTATGAAAGACATTGTACAGATGCAAATATTTTGTAATGGTTTGAGGCCTAACACTAGAATTATGTTGGATGCCACAACATGTGGTTCTTTGAATTACAAGACCGCATCAGAAGCACGAAAATTATTGAGATCATGGAATCAAATGAACAAATGATGTTGTATGATAGAGGTGGTGGGTCAACAAGTGGTATATTGGAATTGAATGTTATGGATGGGCTGGCTCCAAGCAGGTTGCTCTCAAAATAGGTACAAGAGGTTATCGCCACTAAGATAAAGAAACGGATGGCATCTTTAAATATATAACCCCAAGTTGCCCCTGTCAAATTATTAAAGCATATTGGTTGTAACTTTTGTGGGGGATCACATAAAAATGGAGCTTGTGAAGCATTCGATGACAATGAGATAGAAGAACTAGAAGAGGTGAATTTTGTGAGTAATAACGGGAAGCAGAACAATCCCTACTCTAGTACGTACAACCCTGGTTGGAGAAATCATCCAAATTTTTCTTGGAGAGATCAGCAGGGTGGATCTCAGGGTCAACAAGGAGCTCAAACAAACCAAGTCTCACCTTGAAAGGCTGCTTGGGAGAGTGCTATGGAGAAATTAGTAACAAGCACAAGTTCTTTCATTGAAGAGTCAAAAGCCATCCAGAAAAATCACTCTGCATCAATAAAGAATCTGGAGACCCAAATGGGTCAACTTGCTCAACAAATGGCACAAAGAACGCCTGAAAATTTGCCTAGTGACACAGTTCTGAATCCACAGAATAATGTTAATGCTGTGACAACGAGGAGTGGCAAGGTAAGTGATCAAGTACCACTTAAAGCCAAACAAAGTGGAAGTACTTCTACTTCAACCCACTCGGAGGAAATGGCCACACCGACATCAATTCAGGAGCACATCACTCTTGAAAAGGAGGAAGAACATGTGGTACAAAAAAATGAAATACTACCAAAACCAGAAATTCAACTTGTATTCCCTCAAAGATTAAGAAAGGAAGAAACTGAAAAACAATTCGGTAAATTTCTTGATGTTTTAAAAAAATTGCAAATTAACATTTCTTTTGCAGAAGAATTAGAATAGATGCCGAAATACGCCAAATTCATGAAGGAGATTATGTCAAAGAAAAGAAAAATTGGCGGTGAAATAGTTATGTTTACCGAAGAGTGTAGTGTTATCCTACTGAGGAAGCTACCACCGAAGATCAAGGGTCCTAGAAGCTTCTCTATCCCCTTATGCTATTGGAAATAGAACTTTTGGGAATGCCATATGTGATCTTGGGGCTAGTGTAAGTCTCATGCCTCTATCCATATACAAAAAATTGGGCATTGGAAAAGTCAAAGACACGCAACTAATGTTACAGTTTGCGGAGTGCTCAACGAAGCACCCATATGGAGTGGTAGAAGATGTGTTAGTCAAGGTGGATAAGTTCATTTTCCCAGTGGATTTTGTGGTACTAGACATGGAGGAAGAAAATGAAATTACTTTGATTTTTGGGAGACCGTTCTTAGCAACAGGGCGAGCTATGATTGATGTAGCAGATGGCACCTTAACTTTAAAGGTAAATGAAAAAACCGTCACTTTCAATATTTTGAAAGCCATGCAACATTCAAAAGAAAGAGAATGGTGCAATCGAATAGAGATCTTAGATGCGATATTTAACGAAGAAATTGAGTATCAAACACCCATTTTTCCACTAGAAAGAGTGATATGCATACCCCAAGATTTTGTTAAAAAAAGTGAAGATCCAAAGGTGAAAGAGGTTTTAGCCATGTTAGAAGCATCACCATTTTACTCCTCCTGATTTCCTACTACATGGGAGGAGTTGAAAGGGAGTGAAGACGAGTCCTTAGAGAAAAAGAAAGAGACATCACATATTCAACTCAAGCAGTTGCCTCCTCATTTAAAATACGTATTCCTAGGTGAAAAAGATAAGGAACCAGCTATCATTAGTGCAAGCTTGAGTAATTTACAAGAAGAAAAGTTGTTGAGAATTTTGTGGAAGCATAAGGGTGCCATCAGTTGGTCCATTGAGGACTTGAAGGGAATAAGTTCAACTTTTTGCATGCACAAAATCCTAATGGAGGACAATCACAAACCAGTTGTACCACCAAAAAAAAAATAGTTTGTATGCTTTAATAAATAATATCTTCTTGATTCTTTTGTCAATGTTTATGAATCTCTACAATGAAAGGTGAAGAAAAATAAAAAGTGGTAGAATAATTTGAAAATATATGCCTAACTCCAAGTTGTAAAGCCTATTATCCCAAAATGTTCTACCCTTACCTAAGCCCCATTATAACCCAAAAGTCCTCCAAAAGTGTATGTATTTGCTGCATTGTGATTGCTACCTAGAATTTTTAAAGCCTATGGTAGCGTGATGCATATTATAGGATTTGAGTTATAAATTCATAACCCTTTCTAAACCCTTGAGAGAAATTTTGGTGAGATTGTGTGAAGAGAGAGTTGAACTTGATGAACGAATGATAAAGTGTACAAATTGTGTTATTTTTCATAAGCAAACATAGAGCATGATGAATGTTTTGTAGTAGCTGGAACTTTGAGAAATTGAGTTTAAGTTTGCTTTTAACTGTATCAAATTAGAAATTAATTATTGCTTGGGGACAAACAATAGATTAAGTTTGGGGTTGTGATTACTCTTCATCATATGCATATTTGTCATTGATTTTACTCTTATTTATCTTTTATTCATTAGTTAATTCGAATAATTATTTGATATATCTTGTTGACTTTAGTTCTTTGATTTAATGAATTGTTCATGTTCTTATTTCCTTGATTAAGTAGAGATTTTTGTAGTTTTATATTGTTACTTTCTTTTAATGTAGTGCTGAATTTTGGTGAGAAATCAACATGACCTATGTGGAGTACTTCAGCCATATCTGGAGTTGTTGATGTCCAATTTAGTCACACCAAGTGAAAATGAATGATATGATTCATAGCTACAACTTTCGTGAAGACACAAGACCAAATTCGGACTCCAAAGAGGAGAAAAATGCCCTCAACGTCAGGCCGAAGATGTTCTGCGCCTGGAGCGCGTTTGAATCATGCGACGCACAGAAGAACACATTAAAACTCGGTTTTTTCCACTTTTTGAGGATCTTTTTTACTATTGTCAAGTGGGGAGACTTGTGCCCTAGCAAAGAAATTCAAAGACGGTCGTTTCTAACTCCATTGGAGCAGTTTTATCAAGAATCATTCATGAATCTTTCTTGTAATTCTTCTCTAATCTCTATCTTTTATATCTCTATCATGAATAACTAAACCCTATTTGTCAGGGATGAGTGTAACAAGATGAAACCTTTATTTTTCTAATTTGATCTCTATTTAAATGAATGAGTTTATTGAATAATTTTTCTCATATAAGTGCTTAATGTTTTTTATTGCTTGATCAACATTAAAATATTATACGATTCGTATTTTGAAACAAAAGTGGACTTTATGAATGCTTGAGATGAGAAATTCATGAATTTGTAGTCTAGGGATAGATGCACGTCATGAAACCAATTAAATTAGATGCAGAGGCAATAGTTTAAAAAGAGAATTCTTGTACGGTAATGTTTAATTCTAATCTTAAATCTACTAAGGAATTAGGGGTTACTTTGGAGTTAAAGGTTCTGTTACTAAGACATTAGGACAAGAAACATAAAGAGAATTCAGTAATAATTCAATAAAGGAATTCAATAACTAGGATCAAATTAAACACCAAAGTTGGATTCAAAGTGAAATTCATCCCTGACATTTTTCTTATTATAAAGGATCAATTTTATTATTGTTGTTAATTTTAAATATTATTTCAATCAATTTGGGAACTTTTTGTTCAATTTTTGTAATTAAATATAATTCGATAGTAACACGCAATCCTTGAGTTTGACACTCGGTACTACCATTTTAATTATTACTTGCAACGATTCAGTACACTTATTGAAATGCTATCAGAATTCCTGTATAGTAATGCTTAATTCTATTCTTAAATCCACTACAGAATTAGGGGTTACTTTGGAATTAAATGTTTTGTTACTAAGACATTAGGGCAAGAATAATAAAGAGAATTCAGTAATAATTCAATAAAGGAATTCAATAACTAGGATCAAATTAGACATCAAGGTTGGATTCGAAGTGAAACTCATCTCTGACATCTTTCTTATTATAAATGGTCAATTTTATTACTGTTGTTATATTCAAATATTATTTCAATCAATTTGACAACTTTTTGTTCAATTTTAGTAATTAAATATAATTCAATAGTAAACCGCAATCCCTGAGTTTGACACTCGATACTACCATTTTAATTATTACTTAATTGAAATTTTTTGTATTTATTTTAATTTTAATTTTATAAAAAATAAAAATTGTTTTTCTTTTATTTTCTATTTTTATTTGTTGAGCTTGCTAATGTCATATGTTGTGGTTTGTCTCTTCTTTGTTTGAGATAACTATTCGTTGTAAAGCATGGAAGATTATAATGATGATAGTTACAACAATTATATGAAGAGTGTAATACTTGTCTTATATTTGGTATATGTCGCATGATTGAGAGACAAATCTTGAGAGATACATTTTTAAAATATCACTGTCAGATCCCTCAAATGCAGCCTCTTAGGTGTGACTTTTGTGGAGAAGGACATATGAATAGAACTTGTTTTGATGACTTTTCCAAACTAATAGAATATGGAACTCAATTTTTTCAAAAAGTCTTTAAAAGGAACCTCTAAAAATCAAAGGATAAAAAATACTAGAAAGTATTTTTTTTTTTTGTGGGTAACACACATTCATATCAAATATGTCAGGCATATGCACGCTCCTCATCACCATTGGCCAGTTTGTTTGGTGCGGCCTCCTTGGCTTCCATCAAGCATTAAATGCACATACGGCTCATCTTGACCATTATAGCCATACGCGCGCCCCTAGTCTTCCTACTCTATCATCATTGCATACCTATTCAACAGTTTGCGTATATGCCCCTTTCCTCTTCCTCTAACGGTCACAACATTTTAATCTTTCTCCCTCAAACCTCCTGCTACATAAACCCCCTTCATTTTTTCATTGTCCAACTACCTTCACATTTCATACACAAATGGCTCGAACCAAGCTTTTAGCTAAACATAAACTCTCTTATAAGGATCCAGGATACATCCATGATGACTATTCAAGCACTGAGTATCAAAGCCACGAAGATGGTCACTCTGAGGAAACTCTTCCACAAGAACTTGTAAACGTGATTCATCCTCCTTTGCACACTGCAACCATCATATCATCTCATCCTCATCTCAAATCTAAAAAGTTCTCATCCTACAACACGTCATCTGCTCTCCCCATCAAAATATCTTCCATGCTCTATATCTTCAAAGAAACCTCTCCAACAAGACAACACCATTCACGTCGTCAATTCTGATGCCTTTGAGCAAATGATTTCTGCATAATCCATTCCTAAACCACCCTCTTCAAAATCCTCCTCCAATGCCTCTTCTCCAAAAACATCTCACACAACATCAACCAAAAAACCACACACCTCTCCCTCCAAGAAATCCTCCAAAGTTTCACTGTTTGACTCTCCAGCCTTGGAAACAAACTATTTTTCAAAATGGCAACACAAATTAGTGGTCAATGGCAAAATCATTGACCTTGATGACTTGAAAAAGGGAGAATTCAACGCTGAAAAAGTGTTTGATCAACTTCGTTGGACTTCTTTCATGTGTATCAACGAATCTCAATATCCTCGCCTTGTTAGAGCCTTTTATGTCGCATCAAATGGATCAAAAGGAAATACAGGCTTCAACATTGTGCTCAAAGGGGTTCATATGGAAATCAACCCAACTTCTTTTTGCCACATATTAGATATTCATGATGAAGGATCACATTGCTTCTATGGCACATGGTATTCTCAGTGTAATATCACACGCACCATTGTCCTCCTAAAATCCTTGATTAATCCTCATAAACCTCAAGTAGCTTCCAACCTTCTCCCAAAGTACCGTATCCTCCACAATATTTGTGTGCACTCCATTGTGCCTCAGGCTGGGAGCTTCGAGAAAGTTACTGAGTTTGACCTCTTGCTAATCCATCATCTCATGTCTGGCACACCTCTTCATTTGGACAACATCATTTTTGTTTCATGTTAAATGCTGCTATTTTTGGTCGATCTTCTCACTATGGGATGATCCTGACCAAAATCTTCAAATTCTTCAAACTCCCTCTCGACGATGAACCATCGGTTCATTTTAACAACACTTTTCAATGGAAAAACGTGAAACAAATGAAGTTGCAATCTCCTGACCAATCCCACCCAAAAACGTCGACCAAAACAGATTTCGCTCCCACAAAGTCATCATCTGTATCACCACTTGCATCCAAGAAGAAGAAGACACTACAAACATCTTCTACAACAATTCCACCACCTCAACCTGAAACCGTCTAACCTCCACCAGAGGATACCATTTATCACCTCATACAAGAACCTTTCTTTCCTAATAATTGCACCTTCACTCCATCTTATGACTCGGTTGATCCACCATTACC
Organism: Cicer arietinum; assembly: GCF_000331145.2. Taxonomy (NCBI): domain Eukaryota; kingdom Viridiplantae; phylum Streptophyta; class Magnoliopsida; order Fabales; family Fabaceae; genus Cicer; species Cicer arietinum. The sequence goes on along the minus strand of NC_021165.2, from coordinate 29,084,114 downwards.
TCAATCACCAACGCTTAATATCTTTCCTTCCACTCATGAAGAAGTTCCTCCAATTGAGGATGCCATAGAGTACGCTCCTCCACAGCTTATGGAGGATGGTGAAGAGCTTTATTTTGATCTCAAACTATCTCATCATCAATTCTCACCTAAAAGCCCTCCTACAACTGTGACTACTGAAAATTCCCAAACTTTACAGGAAGCCTTCATGATGCCTCTATCTCCTCCACTAAGTCCCTCGCATCTTCCTCAAGTAAGTTTGGCTACTGTTATTCCTTCTTAAGTAACTGTTCTTCCTCCTCAAATTACTACTCCTTTTACATCCGCTCCAACTGTTGTCGAACCCTCACAAACTCTGCCGGAGGTTATTGGTCATTTTAGTTCCATTGATTCCTTTTTTGCCACAACATGTGCTCACTCGTCCAAGGAAAAAGCTGGCAGCTCGCAAAACAAAAGTATGAGTGTCAACGAAAAACCAAAAGACAAAAGCCCCAACACGAGGACAGAAAAAGGTGGAGCCAAAAGGAGATAAGGCTTCTCAAAAAGATCAGAAAGGATTAGAAGAAATTGTTTGTCAGCTTCACCAACTTCCAACACACCATATCTCAATTTGGCCTCATTCTTGAATGGGTAACCAAACATCTGATCCCTACCATTGCGCCTGGAGACCATCCTCCAGAGCTGCTGGTCCAGCTTTCTTCAGTTGTTCCTCGCCCATCAACTACCTCCTTGTTTGATGATTCCTCTTCTTCAAAGTGACCTTGTGGCTCTTAAATTTTTTGATGTTGACTAAATTCAGGGGGAGCAAGATTATGAAGTCTAATAGTCTATAAAAATGTTTTGTCAATTTTTTTCCTTAAGAGGATATTTTTGAATCTCTGCTTGCTTCTTCTTACTAATGTGTTTTGTAATATGTTTATTTTGAAACAATTTTTGTTTATTACTGTTTCAGTTCAATGAAAGTCTATTTTATTTCAAAATTGCATATCTCAAAAATACTTCTATAAGAATGTTTAAAAGAGAAAAAAATTTCAAAAAATATTACTTATAGGATTGATGGGGAGCTTAATTATTTCATCATTATCATAACAAGAATCATAATCTAAAGAATTTTGTCATCATCAAAAAGGGGGAGATTGTTGTGACAAAATCTCTCCCAAATGGTTTTAATGATAACAAAATTGTTTAAAAGATTATGATTGTGGTTAATGACTAATATGTGCTTTTGAGTGAATTCATATTAGAAAACAGGTTACTCATCATTAAGAAAAAGAGGATAAAAATATGACTCAATCCATCAAGTCTTCAAAAATGGAGGATAGACAGACAAGAGGATGAACTTTCAAAGATGCAATATATTCAATATCACTGAAACAATGGTTTCTTGTCATAAAGAGAAGATAAATCAGTGTCAAAGAATGAAAGAAAAAGCAGTTTAAATGAAGAGGTCAAAGGTCAGAGTTTATATGACAAAGGATGGACTCTAAGAGGATGGACCTCTAGTTCACTTCATCCTCACATGTTGAAAATAACCCAACACATCAACGTACAAAAAGGTTGTAGCTAACAAGACAAAAATATAGTCTTACATGTCTTGAAAAATGGAAAAGGAAAAGGACAACTCATGTCTAAATTTTTAGGAGGATTGAATCTCCTATATGAGGATGGACTGAATCAGTCCAAAATACAACTGAATGACATTTCTGTAATTAAGATTAATGACCTTGGACTTTTGATTAAGTCATCAACGGTCATAAAGTGTTTTAACACATGGATAGAACATCACAAAATCTTTATAAAAGGAAGAGAGCTCTTCATCATCAAAGACACAACAACACTGCATAAAAAGAGCAATTTAAAAGTTATCAAGAGCATTTGTATCCTCTCTTTATACTTTCTATAGTCTTACACTATATCTTTGAAATATTCTTTTAGAAAGTGTTAAGTTAAGAGAAACATCATAATACTCATATCATTTTGTAATTTCCAAGTGAGTTACACTTGGAAATAGTTGAAACTTGTAAGAAACAAAGTTGTAAGCTTGGTGAGGCTAAAGAACACACGGAGTGTAACTAACCTCTGTGAGAGGTTAATCCGTTTGATCCTTAGTAAAATACTCATAGGGGTGTGAGGACTGGACGTAGCCTTCATTGGGTGAACCAGTATAAAGTTGTATGTATCATCTTCTATACTTTCTCTTTTATTTATTTAGCTCATATTTAAATTTCCATCATCTGATTCTCATCCTCAAATTGTTATTATTATTTAATTATTAACTTTACTAATCATTTTGACTTAATTCTAGACAAATAGTCTAACCTTACTATCTAAGTTCTTATTATTAGTTAATTATTAACCTTACTAATCATTTTGACTTAATTTAATCAATTAATCCTGACTTTAATTAATTATTATTAAACTAATCGGTTAATTATATTATCCTAATTGATTAATCTATAACTAAGTTATTTTCTACTTCTTATTCTTAACCCTATCGATTCTTAAGTAATTCCTAATTGGTTAATCCTAATTTATAATGCAACAAACTCTAATTTGCCACTATAATTGAGTATTAAAGTCCTTTTAATCGCTTATTCTTTGACTTAAATGTTTTTTGGTGTGGACATTACATTAATCAACTAATCTTCTCTCATTAATTAGTTATTTTTCATTTATTTTAATTCTAATGGATTAACCTTAGACACTTATCAATTAATAGAGTAGAAAACATAATATAATAATGTACTTTCCTAAAATATAATTCTTTTTTAATTCTCAAATACATACACTTTATCAATCATTAACACTAAACACATCATCATCAAAGATCATAATGTTAATTAAAAAGTGACACGTCACAATAGATGGTTTAAACAAAAATCACATACTCTATCAAATCTCCTACAAAAATCACATACATAAAGTGGTCGTGCATACCTAAAGATTGTGAGACATTCCTATTTAATATACCTACTTAATTTACTTAATATATATCAAAAGTCAAACCTCATTTCTTACTTTAACCGACCATTAATTTTACATGTCACTTGCTTGAATGGCATAACGTTTGACTATTTATTATTCACAATACAAATATTTAAATAGAATACAATTAATAACCAAAAGATGGATTCTCTATGAAAATAATAAAAATAGAAAAATTGATGTGATTTTACTCATTAAGAGTGATTTTGATCGGTCAATAAAATAATATGGTTTAAAGCTCATCGAGAACCACAACAAAAAATGAAATAAGTTTAGAATTGACAAAGTTGTGAGTGCTTAAGGATTTGTGAGACACTAAAACTTATCAATATGAGAACCTACAAATAAAGTTAAAACACTTTTAAATTGCTAGATTAACTGACTAGGTGGTAAATAAAAGATAAGATGCATAATTGGCTAAACTAGACTAGAAAACACTATTTTTTTTTTTTTAATTATGATTAGATATTAATCAACTAAAACCAAAGGATTAATAAGTTATTCAAGTAAAAAAACACGACCATCTGGAATTGGGTTGCATATTAATCAATTACCCACATATACTAATTGATATATCCATTTGATAAATCATTAATTCTATTTATTAATTGATTAACTATTTTTAAACAATATTTACTATTTTTAGCTATCATATATTGATGCTTAGATATCCAAATATTTAACAATTAACACATGTAACTCTTAAGAGTTAAAATTAATTAATAAAAACTCGAAGTGTTACACTATAAACTTCAAAACTATTTTAAGTAGCATTTTCAAATATATTTTTAACTCATGAGATAAGACAAATTCCAAACTACTTTGATCGTACAAGTTTATATCACTGTTATAAAAATTGAATCACAGTCGAATCAATGAGATCTTTTGGTTATAGTTCAATCGGTTAAATCAAATGACTAATAAATAAGTTTTTTTTGAAAAATAACGAATTAATTGAATCAACTGTGGTCCAATTCAATTCAACCCGATTCAATCACGACCAATCGGCATACTGCCAAAAGTGATTTATAACAAAACACTTTTGGCTATTTAACTATTTTTATTTGGATTTAATTTATATGTGTAACAGTTCTCTCACTACCTTAGAAATATTGATAATATTTAAGTACTAATTAGAATTACTAGAATTTTATTAATTGTTAATGTTGTATTTTTAGTAATATTAAATTAGGATCAATGGTAGAATAGAAATTTAGTAGCATTAACAAGTCCAAGTGGTAAAGAGAGAAATGCCACCTTTATTTTTTTGTCTCTCTCTCCTTTAGGGATACCCTTAACTAACAAAAACCTCTATTTTATTTCACCACCGACTGCACCCTCTTTTTCACCAACAAAACCTATTTTCTCTCAAAATATTCTGAAAACACCAACACCATTACTATTCAATGTCTCCCTCATCCATCAATTTTCTTCTTTTTTGCAAAAACCTTCAAAGACAAAAGTTCTCCAAAGTCTTATACACATTTTCGACCCCTTACATGTCCATTTCTTTCTCTCAAGATCTATTAATCGACCAAAGTAACACTAAAAGAAGATAAGGAGCACCATTTGGGGGATCTCTAAATTAAAACCATATTATAAAGGGTAGAAGAGCTAAGAATGCAAGCAAATCCCACAACTAGTTCAATGTATAGGAATCCTTTATTGGTAAATTGTGAGTTCTTTTCATAAAACTATTTTCTATTTGCATGTGGACTTTCTGGGTTCAATTTACGTGTCAATTTATGCTAGAAATTATTTTTCGGGTTTGATATTGGGTATTATTAAAATCTGAGAGTGAGGGAAAAACTCAGAGTTTTAGCATGTAAGAAATGTTTGAGAATATGCATTTAATTGCTCTTTAAATCATGCATTCTACAATTTTGGTGTGATGATTATGATGTGTTAAGAATTCAAGAAAAAAAAGATTGTGATGGGTGAAATACGGAATTAATGCGTTCCTAAAATTCCAACACATGTCGTTCTGCCTCTAATTCTTTTTTATTATTTTTGCCTTTGATTTTCTTCTCTTTTGCATATGATTTCCCTCTTCTATCTTGCCTCTGATTTTATTTCCTTTGGCTGCCTCTGATCTTGTCTTCCTATGGATTTCTCCGATTATATTTTCCTTTGGTTGCCTCCAACTTTGTTTCCTTTGACCGAGCTGCCTTAGGTCCAAACTTTCCTTTAACTAAGCTGCCTCTAATCATGTTGCCTCTGATCTAAGAATGACTCATATTATGTTGCCTCTAATCAGAATGCCTCTGATCATGCTACCTCTGATCTAAGAATAACTCAGATCATCTTGCCTTTGATCAGTATGTCTCTAATCGTGCTACCTCTGATCCAATAATGACTCATATCATGTTGCCTTTGATCAGTATGTCTCTGATCATGATGCCTCTGATCCAAGGATCCTTTGATCACGTTGTCTCTGATTAGAAATCTACCTCTAGTCATGTTGCCTTTAATCCAAGCATCCTCTGACCATGATGCCTCTGATCAAAAATTTGCCTCTGGTCATATTACCTATTATCCAAACTTCCTCTGATCACATTGCCTTTGGTCATAGTAAGTATGTGGTCCAAGCTTCTTAATCATAATGCGAAATTTAAAAGACATAATCCCATTTAAACAAAAAACCAGCTATGATTTTCTTGATGAATGATTGAAGTTAAGTTATCTTCTAGTTCTATTACCTTGTTGAGTTAATTAAGTGGTTGCATTAATCATATTGATGAAATGTGCATTGCATACATAATATTACATACGCATTGCATTCATTAAATCATGAAATTCATGGTCCAAGTACACGGTGAGACATTTTAGCTTTGTTTCAAATATGAAACAATAGGTAAAGGTAAAATAATTGGGACACCAATTGGGGTCATAGTTAGACCACATTTGCAACAGACTCCAACCATCTGGGTTACCCATATTTTGGTGATTGGATGAGCTTTTCCTTATAAAGGAAATAGATATCAATGAGTTTTTCCTTAATTAAAAAGGAAATGAAAATCAGAAAGCTTTTCTAAATCAAGTAAAGAAAGAGAATATATTTTTCTACTTAAATAAAAAAAAGAACATATTTTAAATATTTGGCCTATGGCTAATAAAGTAATTCATATTAATGTTAAATTTTCATTGCTTTTGAGAAAACTATTTCAAATTGTCACTCCCATTTTTAAAAGTTCGCTGAGACTATTATATCACTCTCTATTTTCTTATATATTATAGCAGATAAGAGGGACTAATGGCTGGATTCCAGTACCAGAGGATGACCTTATGTTTAGAATGTATTTTGAATTAAGATGATGTATAATTTTGATGTATCAAAGGATGATTTCTTAGACTTTAATACTTGTTAATATTGTAATTTTAATCTACTTGATACACTGAAAAGTACTTGTAAACTATGTGTTTTATATAGTTACAAGTCATTTAAGTGATGATACTTATGATATTTGAAATTGATTGTCTTTGTTTTATTAAAATGTATTTATTATCATATTCTAGACATATGATGATATATCTTACAATATGACCATCAATATAATTTTTTTTTATATTATCAGTCAATCATAATCATTCAATCATCGAAAACATTTGACTTTAACCATAGTTATTTTTAAAATCATATATATGAGTAGTTGTGATTTTTTACGATATAAAACTTTTTACACCCATTATATAAAACTAATTTATTTTTATTTTATAATTGAAAATAAGAGAACATATAATTTGCACCATTAATATAAATTGGTTTTATATTGATATCTGAATTTGACTAATCTAAAATGAGAAGTTGGTAAAATAAGTTAATCAATTAGTGAATATTATAACCACCCACGATTGATTATGTATGTGTACATGATATTAATAATTGATTTAACCATCAATTGTTTATAGACTTAATTGCAGTTTTGATCCCCCTATTTTAACTGAATCGCGAAAGTAGTCCCCCCATTTTGTTTATCCCCAGTTTTGGTCCCCCAAGCAGAATTTTGGTCCAAAACTTGATGAAATTTCATTTTTTTTGCATTTATTTAAGTCACACAATGCCTCAAAATCTCATTTGCAACAATTGTATATGAAATATATGATCATAAATGGTGTAGTACGACTTTAAAAACTAAAATTTCATCAAATTTTGGACCAAAATTCTGTTTGAGGGACCAAAATTGGGGAGAAACAAAATGAAAGGACTACTTTCGCGATTCAGCTAAAATATGGGGACCAAAACTGCAATTAAGCCTTGTTTATATTACTTCCTTAAAGTGAGCAACTCACTTTAAAGGAGCTTAATCTCCGATGTCGATGAGTATTGAATTTATTTTATTTTATATATATATTGTTTTTACATTGTCAATCAATCACAATTATTAGATTATTAGTAATGGTTGACCTTTACTATAACTACTATAAAGTCACCCACTTGATTTATTATGATTTGCCAACTAAATAATTTTTTGACATTAAAAGTGCATAAAAATCAAACTCTTGAGTATTTTGCCACAATACTATTTTTTTAACGGAATTTCAATAATAATGACTGTATGACATGATAAAATAAAGAACTTTTATTAAATATATGTGTAGAATTAATTTACATTAAAGAAAGGGAAAATTACATATATCTCCTCCAAGGTCTCTTTAAATGACACTCACACCTCATCTAGTTATCAAAATACACTTATCTCCTTTATACTCGCTAAAAAAATTGCGCATAATTTTTTTTTTTCCGCCACACTTACATCTTTATATCTTTATGTGTCATTTATCAAAAAGACACTATATAATACACACTTCAATTCTGCCACTAGGAACATAAATATACCTTTTAAATTGAAAATGCTAAATGTATGAGCATATCTTTACAAATTAAAGTAAAAAATTTAATCGTATCGTATAGTAAATCACAAATAGATATAAGTGTGACAAAAAAATTGATGCAATTTTTTTAATGAATAACTGTGTAGTTTTTCAAAAGTAAAAGAGTGAGTGAGTGTCATTTTAAAAAAAAAATTAGGGAGGTTAATGCAATTATCCCTTAAAAAAAATATTCAATTTATTTTAGAGTTAAAAAGAAGAGAAAAAAATGAAACAACAATTGAACACAATAAAGTTGGGCCTAGAAATATCAACCTAATCCTAGTACAACAAACAACTAGTGTGTCATCACAACTACGTGTTTGTGTGTATGTTTGTTGAGCCCAGATATATGTTTGTATCCATTTGGATATGTTTTTTTCATCACTTCTTTCTTTTCCACCGGTGACTAACACGCACGCACACACATTCTTCTTCCTTCTCTTTTCTCCGGTAGAGTAACAAAAATCCAAATCCATGGGGATTGATTACTATAAAATCCTTCAAGTAGATCGAAATGCTAAAGATGATGATCTCAAGAAAGCTTATCGCAAACTTGCTATGAAGTGGCACCCTGATAAGAACCCTAATAATAAGAAAGATGCTGAAGCCAAATTCAAGCAAATCTCAGAAGCTTATGATGTATGTTTTTATTTTTATTTTTATTTTTTATGATACCCAAATTTTGATTTCTTAATTTACCTTATGTTATGTTAATTTGGTTGTGATTTTTTTGTAAAGTTTCAATTTTTGTATCTTTCTTTGAATTTTGGAATGTTGGGTGTGTTAAAATTTGTATCTTTCTCTGAATTTTGGATAATTTGGGGTTTTGGGGTTATAATTTGAAATGTTGGTGGTGTTCAATTTTGTGTGTATTTCTTGTGATTTTGGATCATTTGGAATTGTGGGTTTTTAGGGTTGCAATATGAAATTTTAGGGGTGTTAAATTTTGTGTTTTTCTTGTGATTTAGGATCATTTGAAATTTTGGGGTTACTTTTTCTTTTGCTTGTGATTTGATTTGTGAATAGGTTTTGAGTGATGACAAAAGCGAGTGGTGTATGATCAGTATGGTGAAGAGGTTTCCATTTTGTTTTGTTTTTTAGGGATACAATCTGAAATGTTGAGGTGTTAAATTTTGTGTTTTTATGTGATTTTGGATCATTAGAAATTGTTGGTTTTTGCTAATGATTATGATTTGCGAATAGGTTTTAAGTGATCCACAAAAGAGAGCTGTGTATGATCAGTATGGTGAGGAGGGATTGAAGGGCCAGATGCCTCCCCCTGGTGCAGGTGGATTTTCTGATGCCGGTGATGGTGGGCCGACCATGTTCCGGTTCAACCCGAGAAGTGCGGATGACATATTTTCGGAATTCTTCGGATTTTCCAAACCGTTCGGCGGTGGAATGGGTGATATGGGAGGTCATCCCGGTGCATCTGGCTTTCCGAGGGGTATGTTTAGGGATGACCTTTTCTCTTCTTTTAGGAGTGCGGCCGGTGAAGGATCTGGCAATGTGCCGAGGAAAAGTGCACCGATAGAGAGAACATTGCCTTGCAGTTTGGAGGATTTGTATAAAGGGACTACCAAAAAAATGAAGATTTCCCGGGATGTTAGCGATTCCAGCGGGTGAGCTATCTACTTTAACTTGCTTCCATATTTTTCCTATATAACTTTTGTGAAAAAACTATGAACTTAGTTGCATTGGTTTTATTGAACAGGTTTAAATTATTGAATTCGTAGTCTGGTTCGATGATTCACTTTTGTTATGTGTTGTTCGTTGATGACCGTTTTCGTAGTATGCCATTGTTGATTTATATGCTCTTAGGCCATGTTTGGATAAACAACCTAATTAAACACTTATAGCATAAATGCTTATCATATTAGTGCTTACATATACGCCATTTCTATAACAAAAGGTAAAATAAAGTCAGATTATTTTCATATAAGCTATCAATTGTTTTCAAAAGCTACATTGAAGAGTTTATGGAAATAAGCCGAAAACAACTTATGGACTTGTGATAAGCTGTTTCTATAAGCTCTACCAAAAAGTCACACAAGTGCTTATGTGAGGAGATAAGTTCAAATTAGTCAATCCAAACAGACCCTAATAATCAATTTTCCAGTAATAAAGTGGCAGGTTTTGCAATGGTTTGACTTTTGATACATGAGATCTTTGATGTAAATACAGTTTGATATTTGTAGTTCTTATTCTTAAATGGATATACACATTATTACCTTGCTATATGCTGTTTGATTTAGTTCTTCAAAAGTTCTTATTTTTCTGTGATACTTCACTACTTACTGTTTGCATTGGTCATATTAGTGACTATATATGTATCTAAGTTCCTGTGTTTATCTTTCAATTATTATATGTTGCTTATCACCTTCATATTGTTACTTTTTGTCGCTGCAGTTAGTGGATGGACATATAAATTAGGCATGGTATGCAAATTTAAATAAGAAATCAAATTCTAATTTTGTTGCCTTATTTAGCCTTTGAATGAGACTTAGTTGTTATGAATGTTATTAATGCGGATTAAAACCTTGTCTAACCTCAAAGTCCCCCTTTTAGTGATACATCTACATTTCAGTTGAATATAGATACAACAAGTATTTTAGGCACATGTTGCATTTAGTTGAGGTTTGAGTAATGATTGATATATAAATCAACTTTAGCAATCAGATATGTTTAAATGTTATGCATATTTCTTTAATAGATATGACAGTCCAGATTCAGAAATTTATTAGACAGATATTACATGACAGGAAGTGAAATTCATCTTTCCCATTTCATGAAATTATTTCTTCATATCATTTGCTGGCCCATGTTAGGAAGTAGAGGGGTATTCACTTTATGTCATTTCACTACTCCATGTGCCAGAAAAATAATTGAAACAGGGAAGCTTGTAGCTACAAAGTTACTTTGTTGGTAACTAACTTCGTTGCATAAATGTATAACCTATGTAGCACCAACACCTTGGATGATGGTGTGTCCAGAGTCCGACTCCTACACGATTCCAATAATGCAGTTACATTCAATTACTTTCATTTTCTTAATTATTAATGGTGTTTATGTGTTAGTGTCAATATCATGTTTGGTGTTTGTGTCTGCACTTTATAGTTTATATAGCCAAAGTCATTCTATAGCACTTTTACAATATGTTTTGTGTATATCACTTTTGTCTAATCGCATAGCTGAATTTAAACAAATCACTGTTGTTCTGCAATACACTATTTAGTACAAAGTGTTGTCAAATAGTGACTATAGCGTGTAACATAGCTATGGAAAGACCTAGTGACTAATCAGCTGAAACGAGATACGCTATATGATATAACGTTATGACGTCGTTTGATCCATGTAGTCGACCCTACTTAGTGGTTGAACACTGGGTTGTTGTAGTGTTGCCACATAGCGGAATTTGATCAAGAAACAAAAAAGTATAGCTTTTGAATTGAGTAACCATGGACTAATCTTCTGTATGTTTTCTTATTGTGAAGGAAGCCAACCACAGTAGAGGAAATTCTAACCATTGAGATCAAGCCAGGTTGGAAGAAAGGAACGAAAATAACTTTTCCGGAGAAGGGAAACGAACAAAGAGGACTTATACCAGCAGATCTTGTTTTCATTATCGACGAAAAGCCTCACAGCGTCTTCAAGAGGGATGGCAATGATCTTGTCGTCACACAGAAAATCTCTCTTGTAGAAGCTCTCACAGGTTACACCACACAAATAACAACCCTCGATGGAAGGAATCTTTCGATCTCCGTCAACACCATCATTAGTACATCGTACGAAGAAGTTGTTAAAGGAGAAGGTATGCCGATTCCTAAGGAACCTTCGAAAAAGGGAAACTTGAGAGTCAAGTTTAACATCAAGTTTCCATCTAGACTTACATCGGAGCAGAAAACCGGCATCAAGCGATTACTGACGTCTCCGTAAAGACGGGATTGCGTCTCTCGAAGATACACGGAACTGTGTTAGATTGGAATTTATTTTTATTTGCGGTTTTCAATCAATTGGAAATTCGTGGCTTTTGTGAACTAGTTTTTTTAAACTAGAAACAGTTCATTAGAAGTTTGATATTTGTTTGTTGTTTCATATTTTATTTAGTTTATGATATGATGTTCTGAGTGAATAATTCTCTTAATCACTGGCCTAGTTGTTTCTGTGAAAAGTTTTGGTTGAATTCAATTTCTATGTGTTTGCATATTTGGATCTATGTTTCTTCTCATTTTTATCATTATACTTTTCAATCATTTCATCAATCCCCATATAATTTATAGGGTACACATGATCTCAATCTTATTGAAATATTTTTGAAATTTTTTCCTGAAGAATTAAAATTTATTTTTAAATATGGACCGTTTATGGTGGAGATGCGTGTGATTGGATAATGATAGTAGGTTTAGAGTCATTTATTTTATTTTTGTGTAAGCAAGAAATCATATCACTCACTGAACAAATTATTTACTATCCTTATTTTGGATAAAAAAATTTTGAAAAAGCAACGGATAATTAACTTAATGAAGAAGATCAAAGTCAAAATTTGATGATTAAATTAACAATATGGTGTGAGTAAAAATGAATTTCGAAAAATTAGTCAATGTAATTGTCAAGGAAAGAGCAGAAAAACTTGGTCACAATCCCAAATAATTGTTATTTGAGCACACAAAACAATACACATAATTTAATTATTTTAAAAATAAGATTAAATATATTTTTTAATTTTAGTAAAGTTTTATTTTAGTTCTTATAAAAAATTTCTTAACCTTTTAATTTTTAAATTTTTTTTTAATTTTTGATTCCTACTTTTAAGATAATCATATATATTATTTGAATTTTTAGAAATTTAGATATTTTTAGATTTTTTCAACAATTATAAATTAAATACGAATTTTAATTTTTTTTAAATTAATATTTAATTTATCTTTTGGATTTTTATGTGTGAGATTATTGTAATCTTTTAAATATACTTATAAAAAGTCATTCAAAATTTTGAAAGATACACTTAAGTGGGTTTAAAAATAGAAATAAAAGTAAAATAATTTTGTTTTAGAGAAACTGTTAATAATTTTTTTATATTAAAAAATACTAAAAATAAAATACTAACTTTTAGAGGATTAAAAAAATTTATTTAATTATTAAAAATAGATTATTTTGGTAGATGTTTTTTAGGGATTTTGCTTTCACTGCTTTTCAGAGATTCTTTTTTGACTAATGAAGAATACTTTCTGCACCATAATGAGCATATTCCTTATCAAACTGTAGCAATTATTCTCTCCTTCTTTTCTTTATTCAACATATGTATCGATTATAAACAAAATCATTTAACCTCAATTTTACAACTTCAGTGAATTGCAATTCTTATTTTGATCTCATAAAATATATATGTGCTTTTTCAAAAGTAATATTTATGGTAACTTGCTCTATGAGAATAAGAATCATATTAAATTTAAGAAATATATCATTAAATATGTTAAATATGTTGAAAACACCTAAGTTTTGTCTTCCACCATAACTTTGCATTTTGATTTGGTTTTTGTTTAAGCTACTTTTTTCTTTTAATTTATATTTGAGAATGAAATGAAAAAACTTCTATGCCATGAATCACCAATTTTCTTTCCACACCATAATTGACCGCTAATTAAACCTTTCATGAATTATTAATTTAGGATTCACTAATTAAGCATGTAATATCCTCCTATTTACTTCTTGATGACCATCTTAAAAATAAAATGAGCTTATACAGAAGATTGCCATGAAAACATTACACAAGGCTCAAAATTGTAAAGCAAAGGCTTTAATCCTCAAAATATATATTTTTTTTTAATTTCATTTTACAAGGATAAATAAACACACCCATTGACATACTTAATTAAAAGATTTTGCATCTAAAAAAGAAAGGTAATTTTTTTTAAAACAATATAAAATTATATTAGTGGTATTAAAAAGATTTTTTATTTCTAAAATCTTATTTTAAAGTTTATTTTAAACTTCAATAAATATTGGATTGGCGGTAGAGACGGACCCGTAAATGTATTAAACGTGGCCAAATTATTTGATTATATATTTGAACAAGTGAGATGTATTGAACATTTTAATTTGGATCATTTGATAAATTTTAAATCTGTCTTTCATAGAAGAGTTTAGACATTATAGTTGAAGAAGTCGAAGAACTTCATTAGCTTTTTTAATTCTTGTATGATTCTTTTCAAAGTGTTCTCTATATAATAAATTTTTGATGGAAATTGAAATAATTAGAAGCCAAAATATATAAATTAAAATCAAATAAAGATGACAAAAAAATATAAATACATTTATGAGTTCTCAATTTGCAATTTTTTTCCTTTAGATATCATTTAAATATATGATTTCCTACAAATAATTATTCAATAACTAATGACATTTACAAAATATGTGTATGGTGTTCTTCTATTTTTATTTTTAAGAACCCTTCAACTTTCTTAATTTTTTTACTCTTTAAACTTTCTTATTTAAAATTACAAATTTTACTCTAAATATTATGTAATTTACGTTTACCTTTTCTTATATAAGACTGAAAGTTAATTTCTTCTTTTTATGCTTTGTTTATATATTGATCCGCAAATTAGTATGTTATGTATGTATGTGAACTTTTATTTTTGGGATGTATCATGTATGCATAGACATGTATTATATGGTTGGTGCTGTTATATATATATATATATATGAAATGCTATAACCAGCCACATCTAGAGCATGTTTTGGACACTTTCCTTCATTACCAATACACTTTCCAACATAAATAATCAAGACCTTTTAGATGAGGCAAGCCTCTTCAAGCATTATGGAGGGTTATCCTCAACTAATTTATGTTGCTTCAAGATTTTCTTGCCTTTTATACAATAATCCTAATATTAATTAGATTTTTGTTATAAACAACTCACTTGATTTTTCCAAGATGGGGACAACATCTATAAACTTTTCTAGCTATAGTCTTGATTATTTTGTGTGTGTGCATTGTAGTATGTTAAATAGGGTAACAACGATGCACATTTTTTACTATCAAGAGACCTTTAAAAAATTGCTAGTTTAGAAAATTATTAATAATATTTGCACAAAAGGTAAGATTTTATTAAAAGTTTTTATAAGTTAACGTAGAATATAGTTCTCTATCTTTTTTATTAATTCTTTTTTTTTTCTTTTTTTTTTTATTGATTTCTTCAAAAAAAAGTTTTTTTTTTTTAATTTCTCTCTTTCGTTTAGTGAAGTTGATCCATTAGAAAATTGTGGTGGTTAATCAAGTATGATTCAATCTTTGAATATCTAGAAATAGAATTGTGTGATTAAATTTGTTTTAAAAATAAAATATATGGAATTATAGTTGAAAAAACTCCTTTCACACATACGATATTCGAGTATAGATGAATTGGAAGAAACAAACATGAATTTAGTGAATGTTGCAGCGAGCGTGAAACACGACAATATCATTTTGCCAACTACACATAAAATGAATATCTAATGTCGAGCCAACCCGACGAAATTGCAATTAACTTTTAATCATTAAGATCAATATGCGGTTGGTACATCTACATATCAATTGTGAAGTTAATGTAACGATTGAAGTCAATCTCTTAAGCATTAAGATTAACCGAAAATGATTCCAATCATATATCAACCTTCGAATTAACTTAAAGATTGAAATCAACCCCTTAAGCATTCATATTCACATGTGACCTTTCTAACCATACTTCAATTGAAAGTAATCTCTCAACCATTAAGATCAATATCCAGTCAATCCAACCATTCAATTAATTCATTAATTAACATTAATTTTCCATCCTTTAAGATCAATATACAGTCAATCCAACCATAAAATTAATTCATTAATGATGTTTTCTCTAAATAGGAAACACACCTTACATTATACTCTTACCTATTAAAATTAACGCCCAATTATTCCAACCATACATCAATCATCAAATTAATCCAACGATTGCAATTAATCCCTTAACTACTAAGATTAATATGTGACCGATTCAATTGTTGAATTAATCCAACGACTAATATTCTTCTTAAAACTACTTTTTTAGCTGTTACAACTAATCCAACCAATCATATCTATCATAAACACGAAACACACAATATACTACACTCTTAAAACACACGACAATTTAAATAGATATCAATCTTCAAATGCATCTAACGATGAAAATGAATCCTTTAACCATTAAGATCAATATACCGCTAATCTAACCATTGAATCAATTCAACAATTAAAACTAATTTTTTAACCTTAAGATTAATCCAACGATTAATATTCTTCATAATGTTACGATTGCAATTAATCTAACGAATAATATTTTTCTTAAACAAAAAATACGTTATATGCTACATTCTCAAGACACGCAATCATTCCAACTACATATCAATTATCCAGTTAATCTAAGACTGAAAATAAATTCCTAAACTATTAAAATTAATATATAATCGATCAAACCGTCAAATTAATCTAATGACTAAAATTAATTTTGCAAGTGTAAAATTAATCTAACGACTAATATTTGCCCTAAATTAGAAATCTCACTATATAACTACTCAATATTTATTTTTCTATATTTTTTCCAACCCTCTCTCTCTCTAACACACTCTCATTAGGTCCTTTCCTTTTACAACATCACATCAACGCATGCATCTTCGTTGCGATCGATCCTTTCTTCCTATGGCTTAATAATCCTTTTCAAATTAAATCCTCACCGTTGATCTCACTTTCTAGAATCTTCTTCTCTAAACCTAACCTAATTGCATAGATCTCAAATTAGGTTATATGGAAATGGCGTCAAGTCCTCGAACCGTTGAAGAGATCTTCAAAGACTTCAGTTCTCGTAGAGATGGTATCGTTCGTGCTTTAACTCAAGGTATTCAATTCAATTCAATTCAGTTTTTTATTTTTTATTTCTATATTTTTAATTTTCAACTAACTTGTTTTTTTTGTACAGATGTTGATGAATTCTACGCACTTTGTGATCCAGGTAAATGGGTAGTTGAAGATCTGAACTATTATTTATTACTTTATGTAAAAATAATATTTTTGTTTTGTGAAATTGTGAATTGTAGAGTTGTTAGAGTTAAAGCTTTTTATTTTCGGAGAATTTGAGGAAAAAAGTCAAAGTTCAGCATGTCCCATGTTTTATTTGTTTATTTGTTTGCTTGCTTGTTTGTTTGTTTGTTTATTTAATTATTTAGGCACAAACTCACACACTCAGTTACTTTTTTAACTTCAAGACAGGTTAATTTTATTATTAATAAAATAAATAAATAAATTGATGAACTAACTAATTAATATATATTTTTTGTTAATTATAGGCTGGTAATTGATTTAGTTCATAAATTTTTCGGATCTTGCTCCTTTGAGTTGAGTTGAGTAAATCACTATATATATGCTATGATTGAGGCAATGCTAACTATTTGACAATAGTGTGATTTGGTATGGTAATAACTCTAGTTGTTTTTGGTGTTTTAGTCTTGTGATAATGAAAATGTTTTAAGCTTGAATAGAATTGGTTTTATTCTTCTGAGACAGATCCAGTTTTTATTTATTTAACAGAACCTATGTGGTTGAGTTAGATTCATGCTGAAATGGAAATGCTGTTAGTTATTAATTATTATGGTTTTTGTAATGATAATTATGAATCTGAGTTGTTTCACTGACTTCAAAGTTTCTCTATTGCGTTTTTTTTGTTTTAAGATAAGGATAACTTGTGTCTCTATGGACATCCAAATGAATCATGGGAAGTGACTCTTCCAGCAGAGGAAGTTCCACCTGAGCTTCCGGAGCCAGCTCTCGGAATCAATTTTGCAAGAGATGGCATGAATCGAAGGGACTGGCTTTCCCTTGTTGCTGTGCACAGTGATTCGTGGTTGCTTTCTGTGGCCTTTTATCTTGGAGCTCGTCTTAACCGCAATGAAAGGTACTATTTATAGGCAGTTAGTAATGTGGTTATCATAATAATTTCAGTTAGTTTTGGTTTGTTATTTGTAATTCACAGGCTTGAGCTCTGTGTGAAATGATGAAAACCAAGGCTTGTAATTGTAGTAGTTGCTGAATTGCATCAATGGTTATATGTAGTGATTCTGGATAAGTTTATATATGTGTTCTATGGATGGGATAAGAAATTTTTTATTTCCTAGCAACATTGACAGAAGAACCCCTTCTCATTCATAAATTCAAAATTCATTGAATTCAAGAAACTTGTCTCCAAAGGTGTATTGAGATGGAGGTCCAGAGTCCGATTCCTACTGCTAACAAATCCCCCTGCCCCTAACAAATTAAGTAATTAACCACTAACATCTGCCTACAAAATCATGAAACTTGAGGTTGGTGAGCAGGTTAGGTGTGGTGTTCTGGTACCATCACGACTGGTCCATTCCATGCTCAATAGCTTGTGTGAAAGGAGACACTATTGTAACTTTTAGCTTTAATTTGCAATTGAACAATTATGTTGAATAACTTGTGTGCTTTATCTTTTATCCCCGTTAATACTATTGTTTTTTAGCATTTTACCTCAACTTTTTTGAAACGGGAATATGGCTCCCTCTTTCTATTTACGGTTTTACTGATTCATGGCAGGAAACGCTTATTTAGCTTGATCAATGATCTTCCTACTGTTTTTGAAGTTGTAACTGAGAGGAAGCCAATAAAGGACAAGCCCACTGTAGACAGTGGAAGCAAATCTCGGGGCAGCACCAAGGTTAGTGTAATTGTTGTAGTACTGTTAAATAGCAACTATAATGGCAATATAGCGCTACAGCATTGCAAAACTTGAACAAATCACTATTGTTTTGCGATATGCTATTTAGTGCTAAATGTTGTCAAATAGCAGCTATAGCGGTGCTATAGCACTATTGCTCAGTACAAATTGCTATTTTTCGCTATCTGCTATTGACAACACTAAATTGTTATGTGTAGTATTCTCTCTCACTCCCAAGTTGGTTTGTTCATACTCAGCTAGCTTAGTAATGGCTGTGCGTTATAGAAGTTTATAATGAAAGTAGAGATATCAATAATATTTTATCTTTTTAAAGCTATTTGATTGTTCTCTCTTTCTCTTGGTGTTTATTTCCTAAATCAAACACAAACAAACAATAATAAAATGTATGACCTGTTTATTTGTTGTGGTCGTTGTTTACTTGGTTAAAATTCTGAAGCAGCTTTGAGTACAGGCAAAAAACTGAAACAGTTGTGGTTTTTTAAACTAAGTTCATAACTTATCACACTGTTCAAATCACATTACTTTCCCTTTTGCTTATGCGTTTATTTATGAAAAGTGCAATTAAATTATACTAGTCATGCATTTTAGAAACACTTTGATCATGGTGTTTGTTTCATGTTATTGTGCCACTTGTACCCGTACTGTATGACTATGAATCAATGTTGCGGCTTTAGTGGTGCTATGCGATTTAACAAACCATTATTGTTAAGTGATATGCAATTTAGTACAAAGTATTTGTCAAATAGTGGCTATAGCAGCGCTTTAGCACTGTACCGTAGTGGAATTTGATTTGAACTAATGCTATTTTTTGCAATCTGCGGTTGACAACACTGCTATGAATTAAAGGTTTTGCAGGGTGCTAAATCTTGTCATGTTGCTGCTATATGATACATGTTTGTTCATTTACCTGTAGAGATCAAGTGATGGGCAAGTTAAAAGCAACCCAAAGTTGGCAGATGATCAAGGTTACGAGGAGGAAGAAGACGAACACAGTGAAACCCTTTGTGGGACCTGCGGCGGAAACTACAACGCGGATGAATTTTGGATTGGCTGTGATATATGTGAGAGGTGGTACCATGGAAAATGCGTGAAGATTACTCCCGCAAAAGCTGAGAGCATAAAGCAATACAAATGCCCATCATGCAGCATGAAGAGGGGCAGACCCTAAGTCTAGGTCAACATGTGAAGTGAATAATGCTTTGTTGGTGCTGACAGGATACCGAAATGTTGCCAAATCTCTTGTAGAAATTCATTTAATGGGTATAGTTTATATATGACTAATGGGTAATTAAACTTCAGATATTAATGTTAGTTTCTTCTACCATGATGGATCCTCAGTTTATGTTACAAATTTGGCTCCTCTTATTGAGGGGTGGGGAAAAATTCGAGGTTATAATTATCGATTGAAAGATTAAAAGAGTAGATTTGATTTTACATTTTGTTACATATCTCCATAATATATTTTCTCATGATTTTTAGAAATTAATTTATATGCATGATTAGTGTAAAACTTTTTTTACATATACATCTATTCACATCTTACTATGTAGATATTTGTGGATAAGTTTTAGACACAACATAATATAGTGACATTGTGTGTTTTGATTGATGCATGTTTTAAGAAGTTTTAGAGGTAGTGCATGATAATTAATCACTAGTTTTTTTTAGTCAATTAGTTTTTTTTATTTGCCTTCATATGTTGCTAGTTATTGGCTCAGCTTCCTATTAACATTGTAATGTTGTAGCAAAGGGTTTGTGCACTCTCTTTGCATGCTTGTTTCATCTATTGAAATTCAGGATAAATCACTCGTAGCAACAACACCAAAAACCCAAAGGAGCGAGGGTTTGTCTTAACTCTGGGCTTGAGCCAGGTTGAATCGTGCAGATTCCTATGTATTTAAGGTTTAATTATACTTAGTCGTAATAAATATATATTTTTTATATTTTATTTTCGATCCTGTAATACTTTTTTAGTTTGTGCAAAACACACTTTTTGCTATTGGTCCTCAGGGTTTTGCTTTTAGTCTATGCAAATTTTATTCATATCTATATTGATATTTGTAATACATAAAATATTTGATTTTAGTTCCTTAAAATAAAAATTAATTTAGTATTTATATGGACTAAAAGCAAAATATTTATATTTGCAAGGATTAGAAAGAAAATACCAAGAACTAGAAAAGTATAATTACACAGGAAATAATATTTTTACATAAAACTAAAACGTGATATATCTGTAAAGATTAAAAGTATATTTAAACTTTTATTTAATTAGTTATTTAATTATTTTTAAAGCTCAATTTCATCTTTCATTGCCCTAGTGTAACCATGTAAACTTTTCCTGATGACTATTTTTGTGGCAAACAAACTTGAGCATCTTGATATTTAGGAAGCTATTTTCTGATTATATGCTTTCATGTTTGAGCACCATTTATTTTTGAGTTGACAAGGGGTGATTCTGTGACATGTCATCCTTTGGAAATTCTGTTTCCTTTTAACAGAGTTTTCTTTTAAACATGGACATGTTTGTTTATGATTAAAAAAAAAAGTTGTTTTTGATGTTATAGTTATGCCTGTGGGTAAGTTTATTTTTCAATAATTATTGTTAAAAAATATTTTTTCGGGTGGAGATTCGTTTCTTGAGAAAAATTATATGATTCAATTTAATTTTTGAGAAAAATATAGAAAACTTTTAATTTTTTTTTAAAAATAAATTGAGACAATCCTTTTTCTACATAAACTACCATAAATATAAAAGACAATTAAATCTCTAATAATAATTAAAAAATAATAATTTGTTCCTTGTCAATAATTAAAAAGAAATTATTTGATCCCTACCAAAGAAAACGATCTTAAATAACTTGTTTTTTTTTTTTTTTTGCAAGTCATTCATTTTTTATTCTTTTTCTTCTTTAGCAATCAAAGAATCATTATCTATGTATATCATTGTGACTATGAATTATGTAACGTATTTGTCTTTAGTTCATTGTTGATACTATTTTGTAAGTAAGTTACCGATTTTTTTAGAATTGTGATTCATTTTTTAAAAATTGAATATTAAAATTAATATCTTAATATATTTTTTAATTGTAGATCTTTTGTAATCATAGGTTTTTTTTTTTTTTTTTGAAATTCAGACATGTTATGAATTTTATAAAAAAAATTGTTAATAATTATTGATATCATTGAATAATCTTGTCAGTGAATTATTTTGTTTGAATGTTAGAAAAGAAAAATAATACAAAGGGATGATATATCTAAAGAATTATTTAGAGAATTTTTGTGTAGTAGAATCATATTGTCTCTTTTTAATTATTATCAATGATCAAATTGTCACTTTTAATTATTATTAAGGATGTAATTATCTCTTTTTTGAGATAATTTACATAGGGACTAAATTTCGATTAATTTTTTTAAGTTTAATTTGATTTTTCTTAAGAACCAAATTGAGTCTTACAATTTTTTTAAAGCATCAAAATGAGCCTTTAGATAGGTATTTTGATTAACTTTTGAAAGAAAAAAAATCATTTTTAATAAAAGAAGGAGAAATACAAAATCTCATTTAAATGTTGAATGTTTAAAATATCTCACCCTTAACTAATTTATTTCACTTAAAAAATAAATAAAGATAATATACTCTATTTATAATAATTGAATATCAAAATCATTTTTTTATTCCGTGACAAAATGAATTTAATTTTTAAGTGAAGGATCCTTTTTGATGCATAGTAGTTAGTACAACTTTGCACTTCAATTTGATTCATGTTCCTACTCAAACAATCACTAGTGCAATATTAGTTTCATAATATTACAATGGTAAAAAAAAAAAAACATTTATAATATTACTTCAAGATGGACCGTTGAAATATTTCGCAGGCCTAATAAAACATGGGCTAGTTGGTATTTCTAAATCAATGATTTCAAACTCCAAAAATTGGACTCGATACAATTTCACTTCAAACCTCATAATTTATAAAAAAAAATTCAATTTTACTTTTATTATTTTCATTTCTTCCCGTTGGAAATTTTTTTATCCAATTTTTATTCTCACAAATACGAAATTTCTAAAATGGAATTTTTCTCTTTCCAAAAATTTTATTTAAAATTTACATATTGAAAATTTTAAATTTATACAAAAAAAAAAAGAAAAAAAAAACTTTACATATTAAAACTTTAAAAAAGAAAAATTTATGGTATGTAAAAAAACAAATATAATGTACGAAAAACAGACCAATCTTTTTTCTATATTTTTTATGAGTCTATTTTTGAGCGTTCATAAAAAAGTGGTCAAATGTGAGGGTAGAGATCAAGTTGTATGAGGTATGAAAACCAATTTTCTCAAACTCCTCACTCATTTATAAAAATACCATTAGTTTTTTTTTTTGAGTAAATAGGTAAATAAATAAATTCTTGAATTTTGAAAATTGATAAATACATTTTTAAAATTGTAAAATAGTAATAAAAATTATTTATATTTAAACTTTCATCGTCAGATACTATAATGTGACATCTTAATTAAAAATTTGACAATTTCTTATTGATCTCATATGAATGTCATCACAATGTGAACTAGTTTCTCTATAAAATTTAAATATTTTATAGACTAATTTGTCAATAATTAGTCAATGCACAATTACAATCACTCATAATTTTCTTTGAGATGACAAAATTTTATCGACAAATTTGTCATTGAGAAGATGATATTTATGTGAGATCAATGTGGATAAGCTACATATTCAATTACATTACTACGACCAAAGTTTACAAAAACAACTATTTTAATTAATATTTTACAATTTTATGGATATATTTGTCAATTTGTAAAATTTAGGATTAATTTGACTGACATGTACAATTTCAGGAGCCAATTTCAGGAGTCAATTTCAGGAATCAATTTATCTATTCACTAGTTTTTTTCTCCATCCCATGCACGATTTCTTAATTTTCAACACTGTCCTTAATTAATTCCAACTGAGTTAATCACTTTATTGGTTGGGATTTGCTTCATTTTTTTTACCTCATACCTTTTCTATCTTTTTTTTTTAGTTTTATTTTTAGGTGGTTTCTTGTTCCACTTCCAATATATATTTAGATTAAATAATTCAAATGTATAAAATACATTTATAAATTAACCGATTCAAATGTATATTTAGAAATTTCTTAAAATATTAAAAAATAAGAAAAGAAACGATCTGTATTTTGAATTTGTAGTCAATGGAGTCAGACCATGTCGATACTTATACTTTTTTAAGACCTAATTTAGGTTTTAAATTATTGTTTAGTTTTGAAGTGTTTATTAATTAGGAACAAAATAGTTAAGCAATGAGCTCTCACACCTTATTAAAAATTGCACAAGATTAATAGCGTCTGTCAATATAATGCACTAATTTATATTTTATGTGTCACAGATCTACCATTTAAATTCACTTTAGTCTTTGAATGCTTTTTTCATCGTTAATTTGATATTAATTATATATTTTATTAGTCAATTTAATCTATAAAATTATTAATAAAAAATAAAAAATTTAATAATATATTTAATTTAACTATTATAATTACATTTCATACATTTTTAAAAATAAAAAAGTTATTTACTTTTATATAAATTTTAGAGATTTAATAAGGTAACATTAATTACAAATCAATTGACTCAAGACCTTTATCATTTATGAATATTTTCATTCTCCTTATTCACATTACGCAAAAATTACTTATTTATACATTTTATCTTATGTAGATTTAAACTTAGACTTCAGTGTCAATTAATTATAATAGAATTAATTATTTTTTAAAATAAAAAATACTTTAATTCAACTTATTCTCGTACAAGCAATACTCCCTAATTTTCAACCGTGTCTTTAACTTAACAGAAATTAGAAACAAAAACTCTTAACTGAATCAAGTTAAGGGCCAAATATTCATTTAATTAGATTTTTCTAAATAAGCATTAATTAATTAGATAAATATAAATTAATTAGCTCATACGAATAATATGATGAGTCGTATGAAAAAGATCAAATATGAATTTGGCCTCTATAGCATACATCACATCACATTTATAGATATTGACAAAGCTTGGCAAGTGGCAATATCATTGATTTGTTGAGCCGAATAAATATAGTAAATAAATAGATCACATGAATAACATGATAAATCGTATGAAAAGAACAAATGTAAATTTGGTCTCTAGAGCAACGTCATTAACCGTGGAGATTAATAAACTTACCAAATATCGATCATTACGTAGTATTTCTAAATTTTGTAAAATAATAGAGTTAAATATATTTTTAATTTTTATAAAATTTAATATTTTAGTTTAAGTTCATGTAAAATTTTAATATAATTTATAATTTTTATAAAATTATTATCTATGCAGTTTTAATCTATATTGTTAAGCAAGTATATATTTTTTATTGAGTTCTTAACATGTTTACCACAATATAAAAAGTTTATCCATAAGAAATAGTTTTAAAATTTAATTTAGATTTCTATATTTTTGTTACTTTTATCTTGAATTTTGTATATTTAAAAATTCATAATTAATCCAATCGTATTTTTTTAAAAAAATAATTTTTGTGAAAGAATTTTTTATAATGTTCTAAACTTGTTTGGAAAGAAAAAAATCAAAAAAATTTAGATTTAACTGTACTTTTGGTCTACGTATATTCATCTACTCATATAATTGGTTCTCAATTTTAAAATCCGACAGTTTTAGTTCATCTCTCAGAATTATTAATTAAAAAAATTGTGATTTTGTTTATTTTAAATAATGTGACATATAATTTTATGATATAGAACTATTTAGATGTATTAATTATTTATATGTTATCAATAAAATTATAAAAATGAATAATTTCCGAAGTTGAAATTTAAGTTTTTAAAGAGTTTTATGTATGATTTATACATAAAATTATAATTAATGTATTCTAATGTTTCTCTATTTTTTAAGTAGAAGACATTCAATAGACATACTAATAATGAAATATAAATTTTTCATTTAACTATAGAGTAACTAAAAAGTTATTTTTTAACTAATTGACCAATAAAAAATATTTGTCTCGGGTATGATTTTGGGGTTTCTTGATATTATAATAGTCGAAAGACAAGTTGAAATTGGATCGGGTAAACCTATCGGCCATCGTGCTCTCAAGATATTCCTCATTGATTAAGATTTGTAAGTGTTAAATGATTGTACTTAGTCACCTTTGCAACTCGTTAAGCAAGGAACTGATCCTTGAAAGTGGATTCATCGTCAAGACAAAATCCTTCACAGTAGTGTTTTCGGGGAAAGCCATTTGGGTAATGTGGTAATTTGTGATGGAAAGGAAAACTGCAAAAAGATCTATATTTATACTATTGAATTGCCAAAAGAAACTTTGTTCACACATGAGTATCAGTCAATTGATATATGCCCTGATCACAAAGAGCTATTGGCATTGGATGGGCAGTTGCAACGAAGAAAGAATCTACTGCAAGGATTGTATGGCGACGACAAGTAACCTAGCTCTGATCACACTATTTCAAGTGCATGAATCGATTGATGTGATGTAGAGGCATTTGTTTATGCCTATAAATATTCTAAGTTATTAGTCGAAAACAAAGAGCAAGCTGATTGGAATAAGATCCAAATCGGAATCAACTAAGGTGATCATCGAATATTAGGAATTAGTGAGGGCGAAGGAGTTGAATCTTGCTCAATCACACAAAGTATTATTTGATTTTCTTAAGTCAAGTATAGTTCAAAATTGGTAAGAACTAATAATTTGACATGTTAGCTATCAAATTTCCTATCTTTTAGGAGAACACTAAGTGAGAGACTAATGAATGAAAATGGTGCGACAATTTTTTTGGAATTATGATGAAGAGACAATAATGCCCGCATGCTATATACTAGGTCATACAATGTGGGAATTAAGGTTCAAGTAATGACATCTTCCAATCTCAGACACGACCATACGAGTATAGTCGAGTGAAGTGGTTAAGGCATAATCTTTATGTAGCCAAGATTCGTGGCTAATAGGATTTAAGCTTTAAGAGCCAATCTATTACTACCTATTGTAATTATCATTTAAGACATCGATAAATCAAAATATATCTTTTCTCGTAATTTATCTTTACTTTACATTAATTTATGCTTACTTAGTTTGTAGTTAGTAAACATTTTTTATCGCTTGATTTCATGCTCTTTGGAGTAGTTAAAGAACAATGCAACCAAGTAACATACTTATTTCCTAAGTGTAATATCTTGAAGTAAAGATAATCAATTGCTGAGAACTTTTAGCTGATTTCACAAATACTTTTTTAAGTTCAAAACGTACGCAAATGTTTGTTCTCAAATTCAAATCATGTGTTTGCTAATGATTTTTTTTCTATCACAAATATAACTATTGTTGGGATTAAGAATCAACCTAAGAATCGGCTAAATAATCTCAACTATGATTCATTTTTCTTTAAACGATTACGTCGAGGAAGAAATTATGTCCCCTAGCTATGAGTTCCTTAACTACTTCAAAGACTGTTAAGTACAATGCGTTTGTGTTTAAGCCACTAAACAAAGAAATGCATAAAGTCAATGGATAGATAAAAGGTAGATAATACGTAAAAAACTTGTTGGATTAATTGAGCGTGTCTACAAATATTATAAGTACTGATAATTATAGGCAAAACTAATCCTACTGGCCATGAGTTATGGCCTACTTGCCTACAAAAATGTAGCCTTGCTCGACTAACTATGCGGGTAATGAGTTATAACTTCCATTTGTGAGAGTTCGTGGTGCCCCACGATCGACCCTTCTTTCCATTCTTCTTGGCATGTTCCGATGGAAAT
The DNA here is from genome assembly GCF_000331145.2 of Cicer arietinum. Classification (NCBI taxonomy): domain Eukaryota; kingdom Viridiplantae; phylum Streptophyta; class Magnoliopsida; order Fabales; family Fabaceae; genus Cicer; species Cicer arietinum. The sequence continues at coordinate 29,056,685 of NC_021165.2, read as the reverse complement.
ATTCCAGCGTGCCTTTCCTTGGAATTATACCTCCATGCTGATCATTAGTGGTGTAAAAGATGTGGAAGACAAGAGCAACCACTGAATTATCAAGTTATATTAAGTTTTGACTCATTCCTAAGACTCTGTTGCCTTTGTGGACCTATATAAACTTGAGAAGATTTAACTGACTAATATTCATCTAGTTCTTGCGCACCTAATCTGACTTCGGTTAAAGAGAATTCAACTAGCCAAAATTTTGAAAGGGACTTCCTTCCCTATCTATTAACACATAGTTTAGTCCTTGTGCTTCAACTTGTAATTAGTTGAGATTGTAATATCTTTTAAGTCATCAAATAACTATTTAATCCAAGAGTCAACCATTTGCATTTCCCTTTTGTGTTCTATATCCATGAAACATCAACACCCCCGATTTGACAGTAATAAAAAGGTTCAAATCGACTAGTGGGTCTTGGACTTCTACTCAAGGGTGTTGAGCTAAAAGGTTCGCTAGAGCATAACCTTTTGTTGCTCGTATGGGCACATATTTTAGTACAAATGCATTACGTTTGATGTCTCACTTCGTTAGTCAACCTTGCATTTGAGGTATATTGAGTAATTATTTAACTATGTCAATCTCGGACAAGACCAAAATTTCTTTTGGTAATAAATAACATTCAAGTTTAGTACATGCATAAAACAAAGATAAGCATAATTTCTTAGTAGGTGTATATCTAGTTTCAACATCATTTAAGATTGAACTAAGATAATACATTGATCTTTTTGTACCATCATTGGGGTCTTGGGCAAACAAGCAGCCGATCAATTCGTCTTCAACAACAATGTATAATATGAGTGGTTTACCTAGAATTGGTGGCATAAGTACTAGTGCGTTAGCCATAGCCTTCATAAGTACTAGTGCTCCACTAGATGGCATTGGATGCTCTGAGACTTGACCACCACATCAACAATGTATACTTCCATTCTTTTGCCAATAAGATAATGGGAAACTGTATTCACGGTTCTCTGATAGGCAGCGCTTGCATTTTTTAGTTCGAAAGGCATGTCAATCCACTCATAGATCCCAATGGATCTTAGGCATATGAATGCTATTTATGAGTGTCTTACTCGGCTACAAATATTTGATACTAACTTGGGTACCTTTCTATGAAGGTAAGGACATCATGGCTTCCTGCATCATCGACCAACATGTCTTCTACTGACATTCCATACTCATCCTTTGGAGTGGCCAAATTTATATTGTGATCATAAATGCAAACTATAACCTGGCCATTCTTCTTGATTATATGTTTTACAACCACTCTTTGTATCTAGCCATTAAGATGATACTTGCTCGTACAGTCTATTTACTCCAGCTTTGATATATGACATCAACTGAGGATTGAATCTTCTTGGAGGTTGTGTGTGTGGCTTATACCTTTCTTTAATCTATAGCCTGTGTTCGACCAGTTCACTAGATAAACCAGGCATCCCATGATAGGTCCGTGCAAAACAATCCTTGTATTGCTTGATCAAACCCGCCAAATTATCCCTTTTAATCTTAGTCAATAATCCCTAACCTTGGTCATTTTTGGTTCCGTTAGAGTGTCTATATTAACGTTCATTAGTGGATCTTGTTCTTCAAAGGGTATGGCCTTACTTTGAATTGGTTATTCGACTACTTGACCTTAAATATCCTCAGTCAAACCCTGTTTAGATTCCAATTCCTCTTTTTCACCTTCACTTTCTTGTACCATTAACATAGAGGTCCTTTAGTTCATGAAGGGTACTAGTCATTGAGAACCTCATTAAATGGCTGTTGATTGGCCTAAGCTTTTTGTTGGAACCTTTCATGAGTAAGATTGCATGCTTCCAGAACTCTTTCCTCATACTCTGTAGGAACTATTATAGGACTAACATAGTGTGAATAGGAAAAAGCCTCCATAGTTTCTACCTTGTCAACAACCTAGAACATGAGCCTTTGATGAAGTTTCAAAGGCACACATTCACTGGTATATATCAAGACCTTCCTAATATGACACAATAAAAAGACTTATCGTATTTAGTTTGGTCCTAAAATGACATTGGCAATGAAGACACCAAAGGCATTAAAGGATACTCCTATGAAGCTATCCATCTTCATTATCCTTTGTGTTTTTTCCCCCAATTTATTCATAGTTAGTATTGGGATGAAATTCTTCATGGTTAGGATTTTAGTTGTTAACATGTTTTCCATGAAATCGGTTGACCTATCATCATCTGATTAGTCCATATAGATAATGAGGACTATGAGTAAGCCTATTCCTCAACTAGCACATTTCTTTTCCTTTTCTTGAATGAACTGTTCAATGCATACTACTTGAGAAGTCAGTTCATTCAAGCCATAATAGGCATGTCCAACTAGCTTCTCCCTTAACTTAGGATGCATGCCAATGATATCATGGCCATAGAAGCATATTTTGTATTAAGGAATTAGACTAAAGACTTGCTGGCCCTTTTCGAACCTTTCTATGAAGTAAAAAATTGATTCATCTACATGCTGTTTCAAGTTCACCAAATTGACTGTTGTAGTTTCAGGTTGAGGCCAATAGAACTTGTCAGGGAAACACCTTTCCATGTCTACCTAGTTTATAACATGATTGTAGAATTATGAACAGAATGACCTCGTGAGTTTTCGAACTCAATCATCAGAGTTTTCAAGTGCATTAAGGTCATTCTTAGGTTTATGTTCATGTCCAACCATGCTACAGTTTTTAGTTCCTCTTTGGTTCTATAGACTTAAATACTATTCCTAGTTATTTAATGCAACCACTTGCCCAAATATCTTGACTTAATCCATATTAAACAAACAAATCCCTTTTTCGTCTCTTTAAAGTTAATAAACTAGAAATAAATCTAAAATGATCAGATTTAGACTTAAACACAACATTAAATTAATTTGAATAAATAATACAAACATACTATAAACATATTAAGGAAGTTTAACTCATTAAATACAACATAAAATAAGGATTATAACATTGCAACTTAAGTTAATATAACATAGCATAAAATTAAATTAATGAGTTTAAATTAAGGGTTATAAAATTAAGTTAATATAACATAACATAGACTTAAACACAACATTAAATTAATGAGTTTTTTTTTTTCAAACATAAAATAATGATTATAACATTGCAACTTAAGTAATCACATAAATGAAGAATGAAATATGAAAACACAAGACTTATGGACAGCCATGACCACTCTTCCTTCAACTTTTTTAATATGGATTCATTCATCATGGTTTTCAATTGCATTAATGTCCTTCCTGGGTTTATGTTCATGTCCAACAATGCTACAATTTTTAGTTCATCTTTAGTTATATGGACTTAAATACTAATCCTAGTTATTTAATGTCAACCACTAGTCCAAATATCTTGAGCTAATCCATATTAAACAAGAAAATCCATTTTTCCTTTTTTTCTAAGTTAATAAACTAGCAATAAATCTATAGTGATCATATTCAAACTTAAAGACAACATATAATCAGTTTGAATAAATAATACAAACATACTATAAACATATTAAGGAAGTTTAGCTCTTAATGAGCGTTTGTTCAATCATAACACAATGATTATAACATTGTAAATTAAGTAATTACAAAAATGAAGAGTCAAATATTAAAACACAAGCTTTATGCATCAACGATGACAACTCCTCCTTCAACTTGTTTAATATGGATTCATTCATCATGGTTTGCAAATGCATTAATGTCCTTCCTAGGTTTATGTTCATTTCTAACCATGCTATAATTTTTAGTTCCTTTTTCGTTCTATAGACTTAAATACTATTCCTAGTTAATTAATCCAACCACTTGCACAAACATCTTAACTTAATCTATATTAAACAAACAAATCACTTTTTCCTCTTTTCAAAGTTAATAAATTAGAAATAAATCCATAGTGATCATATTTAGACTTAAAGACAACATTAAATCAATTTGAATAAATAATACAAACATACTATAAACATATTAAGGAAGTTTAACTCATAAGCTTTTTTCAAACATAAAATAATGATTAAAACATTGCAACTCGAGTAATCACATAAATGAAGAATGAAATATGAAAACACAAGAATTTTGGACATCCATGACCACTCCTCCTTCAACTTGTTTAATTTGGATTCAATCATCATGGTTTTCAAGTGCATTAATGTACTTCGTGGATTTATGTTCATGTCCAACCATGCTACTGTTTTTAGTTCCTCTTTGGTTATATGGACTTAAATACTAATCCTAGTTATTTAATGTCAACCACTTGTCCAAATATCTTGACTTAATTCATATTAAACAAACAAATCCCTTTTGCCTTTTTTCTAATTTAATAAACTAGCACTAAATCTATAGTGATCAAATTCAAATTTAAAGACAACATAAAATCAGTTTGAATAAATAATACAAACATACTATAAAGATGTGAAGGAAGTTTAGCTCTTAATGAGCTTTTGTTCAAACATAAAACAATGATTATAACATTGTAACTTAAGTAATTACAAAAATGAAGAATCAAATATTAAAACACAAGCTTTATGCAGCAACCATGATAGCTCCTTCTTCAACTTGTTTAATATGGATTCAGTCATCATGGTTTGCAAGCGCATTAATATCCTTCCTTGATTTATGTTCATGTCCCACCATGCTAGAAATTTTAGTTCCTCTTTGGTTCTATGGACTTAAATACTATTCCTAGTTATTTAATGTCAACCACTTATCCAAACATCTTGACTTAATCCATATTAAACAAGTCAATCCCATTTTCCTTTTTTCCAAGTTAATAAACTAGGAATAAATCTATAGTGATCAGATTCAGACTTAAAGACAACATTAAATCAACTTGAATAAATAATAGACATATATTATAAATATATTAAGGAAGTTCAGCTCATAATAAACTTTTGTTCAAACACAAAACAAATATTACAACATTGCAACTTAAGTAATTGCATAAATGAAGAATCAAATATGCAATCACAAGCTTTATGTAGCTCCTCCTTCAACTTGTTTGCAAACTTCCTACTTTGTGTAAAAATCCTTAATTCAAAAAGCTCCAATAGTGTATGATGATAGAAAAGGGAAATGACAGGTAGAGTTATGATGTTTAGGTATGATTCATTATTCCTTTTAATTTAGTGTTTGCCTCCCTTTTATTAGACAATTAATTTTATCTCTTTTCCTTGAATGTTTGCTTTTGTCCTTTAGCTCACAAGACATCTTTTTTGCCCAATAAAACAAAAGTGACCCAACTACCTTTCCTTTTAGCCCCTCCTTATACTAGGGATATCCCATAACCTTTGAATGAATATTGGACACATATGGGATCCATGAAATCTTCATGCTTTGCTCATCATTCTGCCACACATCTTGCTTTAGTAATTTCCTATAGCATTTTAATTATGGAACACTTCTTTAAATCTTCAACAATATTGCTTAACGAAGTCCCTTAAACCACTAGTGAATTATGTTGGTAAATTGGATTTTCATTCCATGTATGTTCATTAGCTTAATTCATAATTGGTCTTGACAAAGTTGAATCCACCAAGGTTGGTAACGGTACATCAAGTCGTGGCAAGTGTGCTACGGGATTAGCCAATCCACATGGGTAATACTCCAATGGATGATGAGATGGGTTCCACATTTGACTTATTAATTTATGTTATTAAGCGAAAGGTTTATTCTCTCATGTATGACATATTGTTCGGCTATTGAGTATTTCTATAAGGAGAGTCTTGCAATGTTCCAATTTTTCCTACTACTTCGGGTGACTTTCTTGCCATACGTACCTGACCATATTGAAGGTTAGCCTATTTGTATGTATCATTCGCCACTCGGTGCCCTATAGGGTTATCTATAGAAAAAGTATTAGGTTGGGAAATATAATGAATAACAGGTACCCGTTGTTTAGGATTCAGCTGCACCTAGAAAGGTCATACCGTTGTGATGATTAGATGACTTTAAGTTACAATGCTTTCTTGGCATTGCTTCCTTTGTATTCCTTGGTTTGTAGAAATGACATAATTATCACCATAATTGACGAGTTTAGCTTTAATAATGTCAACGAGTTGCTAGGAGACATGATGCATGTTGCCATGTATCTCCATGTTAATATGTAGTCTAATGAAATAAGTGGTCATAACCATTGGTTTTTGAAGTGGGTAA
>NC_021165.2:28998083-29050279 GCF_000331145.2 Cicer arietinum | reverse complement strand
GCTCTTTCTCCAAAAGCATTAGGAACATCCACATATGTTGGCATTCCTATTGTTGGGGAGGATCATAGGACCTATGACGACTTGAATTTTTATTTTTATTTTTATGTTGACGATGGTGGTTGTTCTATACTTTTGAGACTTTTACTAGAGCGCAAGTGCATTTAACAAACGTAATAGTGATCTAATTGATGACTCTTCATCATATGCATATTTTCCCACTATTTTAGTCTTATTTATCTTCAATCATTAGTTAAATTAAGGAGTTATTTGATATATTTGGTTAATTTTATTTCTTTTATTTAATAAATGTTTATTTTCTTATTTCATTGATTAAGTAGAGATTTTTCGGAGTTTTGCGTTGTTACTTTGTTTTAGTGTAGTGCTGAATTTTGGTGAGAAATCAACATGACCTATGTAGAGTATTTTAGCCATATCTGGAGTTGTATATATTCAATTGGAGTCAAACCAAGTGCAACTGAAAGCTATGATCCATAGCTACAACTTTCATGCAGACACTAGAACCAAATTCAGACTCGAAAGATGAGAAAAATGCAATATACGTCAGATAGTAGATGATGTGCGCCTGAAGCGCGCCTGCCGCGCCTGAGGCGCGTTTCCAGCCATTCAGCACTGTCCAGGCGCGCCTAAAGCGCGTTTTCTGCGCCTGGGGCACATTTTCGGACCAATAACACTGTCCAGGCGCGCTTGGGGCGCGCGACGCGCATCAGCAACTATAAAAACGCAATTTTTCACTGTTTTAGAGATCTTTTTGACTCTTGGGAAGTTGGGAGACTTGTGTCCTAGCATAGAAACTCAAAGACAACCGTTTCTAACATCATTTGAGCAGTTTTATCAAGAATCATTCATGAATCCTACTTGTAATTCTTCTCTAATCTCTATCTCTTTTATCTCTGTCATGAGTAACTAAACCCTATTTGTTAGGGATGAGTGTAACAAGATAAAACCCTTATTTTTATGATTTGATTTCTAGTTATATGAATGAGTTTATTGAATTATTTTTCTCATCTATGTGCTTAATGCTTTTTATTGCTTGATCAACATTAAAATGTTCTACGATTTGTACTTGGAAACGGAAGTGGACTTTACGAATGCTTGAGATGAGAAATTCATGAATTTGTAGTCTAGACATAGGTGCAGGTCATGAAACCAATTAAATTAGTTGCAAAGCAATAATTTGCAAGATAATTTCTATACGGTAATGCTTAATTCTAATCTTAAGTCTACTAAGGAATTAAGGGTTACTTTGGAATTAAAGGTTCTGTCACTAAGACATTAGGGCAAGAATAATAAAGAGAATTCGATAATAATTCAATAAAGGAATTCAATAACTAGGATCAAATTAGACACCAAGGTTGGATTCGATGTGAAACTCATCCCTGACATTTTTCTCAATTTATAAAGGATCAATTTTACTACTGTTGTCAATTTTAAATATTATTTCAATCAACTTGGGAACTTTTTGTTCAATTTTAGTAACTAAATATAATTCAATAGTAAAATGCAATCCTTGAGTTCGACGCTCGGTACTACCGTTTTATTATTACTTGCAACGATTCAGTACACTTGCTGAAACGCTATCACTAATGAAGTGAACTTTTCAATGGTCTTTACTGTATGAGTTGAACTTTTCAGTGAACTAGACAAAGAGTTGACTTACTGCACTCAACTATGTTTCCATTTTTCTAAAATGGTTATGCTACGGAAGAAACTATGTCCTCAACTTTGGGTTCCTTAACTATCTCAAAGAGTGTAAAGTACAATGTGTTTGTGTTTAAGCAACTGAACTAAGAAATGCATAAAGTAAATGGATAGCTAAAAAGATAGATAATGCGTAAAAAATTTGTTTGATTAATTGAACATGTCTAGAAATATTACAAGTACTGATATTTATATGCATAACTAAACCTATTGGCCATGAGTTGTTGCGTACAGAAATGTAGTGTCACTCGACTAATTACGCGAGTAATGCGTGATAACTTCTACTTGTAGGAATTGGTGACGCCCCATGATTGAATCGTCTTTCATTTCTATTCGACATGTCCTGTTTACATTATTTGCACATACCTTTCCCCAGAATTATGTCATTGTGCTTAATGTTAGTGGTGCTAAAAATGTGGAAGACAAATGCTACAGAAAATTATCAAGTTATACTGAGCTTTGACACATTCCTTAGCCTATATGATAATTTGAATATAGAGGTCTTCAAAGCTAAAAATGTGTCAAAGCTCAGTATAACTTTGAAGACCTCTATAATCTTAAAAACATTATACTGTTGCATGTTTGAATATTTCTTACACACCAAATCTTAGGATAAGGGGAATTCTAATACCTTAGCATGTGATTGTTTGCTTTTCTCGGCTAACAAATTTTTATTTTTAGGTGTAAACAATAACATATTAACAATTTGAGATAAAATTCAAACCTATAACATTTTACAAAGAACATGAGCTCAAACATCTATACCAACCACTAATTGTTTATAGGCATATGACTATATAATAGTAAAATATTTGACCTTTCCAAAAAAATAGTCAAGCTCTACCATGACCTACATAAATATATGTAGTATTATCATTTTTTTCTTTGGACTATGAGCCTAAAAAGAATCTAGCATAATTGAATATGATATTTTTTGGGACATAAAATGGGTTAGTATATTAGTTAATTTTAAAAACAAATCAAACTATTAGACTAATATACTCAAACTTTTAAACAATCAAGATTCGCCAAAATTGGATATATTCCATTTATAGCTCTTATCACTTTTGTCTCAATGAACTCGTTAAAAATATAGTTTGACAGACTTGTTAAAACTATTAACATATGTGTCTTTGTTTTCGTGATATGGATGTTAATTCTCCTACCAATTGTGTCTTGTGTGAAGGTGGTTTGGATGATAGATTTTATGCATGTCTTTTTTCATTGTTCAAGTAGTATTGATTGTTGGCAATTGAGGGGCTTATAACACATTATTAGACATATTGTCATAAGACATAACAATATCAATTCTTTGACCAATGCTTTACTCCAACACTACAAATTTGATCAGACAGCTACTAGAGCAATGATTTATTGGAGCATTTGGCAACAAATAAACGGTAAAATATGTGTTAAATGGGTTCACTTTTAAAGTGGGACTCATTAGTTATTATTATTACAAAAAAAAGTAGATAAATATTTGTTAGGCTTCACCCATGTTAAATGTATATAGATTTAATCTCTATGTATAAAAAGGTGTTGTAGTATTGTAGATATGTGAAAGAAAGAAATCAATAGCCGTGTGAGCAAAAGACAATGCATGAGAAATGGAACATAAGCACTAACGACACAACACACAAGAAGAGAAGGAAGAATTTTAGTTCTGGTGGTAGATGGTTGTGCAGTCAATTTTCTCTTTTTGATTTTCAAATTTAGTATGTTCCTACCACTGAGTTAGTATTGATATACCTTGCTAGTAGTTTTACCTTCTTTGTCAGTTTGAAATACTCAATTTTGTTGAAGTGATTTGTTATTGTTTGGTTTCCACATGGGGATGATGACTATTATTGATTGATATTCCTTAGTGTTACTAGAAATACTTTAGTGTATTTATTATTTATTATAGTGAAAAGTTTTACTTGATTGATTTATGTGGTTTTTATTCTCTCATTTTGAGAAACGTTTTTCACGTTAAAATTGATGTGTTTGATTAAATTTTATGTTATTGTTATTGCTTTGTTAGATTGTATTTTTTATGTAGCCATTTATTTGCACAAGTGAGAGAAAAATATTTCATCCACATTATTAAGATAATTATCTATAGTTTTTCCCAATAAAGTTGTATGAGAGTCTGATTGGTTTGATTTGTGCATTTAAATTGAAGAGAAAAATAAAGGTTCAAATATGATTAAGCTCAAATCTACTAAATATATACTTTGAAAGACTCATGGAAGAAATGTTATTCAACAAAGATCTGTACAATCCTATTTAGGGGGAAACTGCTAAACCTAGTTATATATAAGACAGTGAGGAAGAAGATGGACATAAAGGGAGTGGTCTTGATGAGACAATGGTTAGATCAAAGTGTATATCCATATTTCGAAACTAAAGAAGATGCTAAAAAAATGTGGGATATGAAATATAAAGATAGTGGAAGAATGTGAACTGTAAAGCATGTTTGATTTGAAAGCTAGTGAATATGAAATATAAAGATGGAGACTAAATAGTAGAGCATATGAATATTTTTCATAGTACTATGAATAGGTTGACAATCTCATATCTCAAATTGAATGATGAGTTTCAAGCGTTGTTATCGTTGAGTTCCTTTCATGATAATTGGGAAGTTCGTGTTGTCACATAAACTAATTCAACTTGTGATGGAAAGTTAGTTATGTTAGTGGTAAAATAGATCATGTTAATTGAAGAAGCTCGAAGAAAGAATAATTGTCTGATTGGTTCTCCCTCAAAGTCAAAAAAACTAGTTACATAGTCACGGGAGAGAAGTCAATCTAAACACTTCCATAAGCGCAATAATTCAAAAAGTCGTAGTATGTCAAGAAGAAAGCTGAGGACTAGAAAAGAAATGATTTGCTATAATTATGGTGAGGTAGGTTACTTAAAAAAAATTGCAGGTTATCTCTACAAGCGTAATTGCATATGTTAGTTATCTCTACATTATTTGTGATGATAATTATATAAACTTTACATATTAAGACTCAACTTAGATTATTAATTCAGGTGACACATATCATGTTACCTCTAGGCGTGTTTTTTTGTCATCTTATATTGTTTGTGATTTTGGCACAATATATCAAAATGGGTGATGAAGAAGTATGCAAAATTGTTGGTATGATTTGGGTTGGAAATAGAAATTGATCCAACCTTCAATTGAAGAATATTAGATATGTTCCTAATATTCATATGAACTTGATTTATGTCAATGCCTTGGATATTAAGGACTATCACACTTACTTTGGTGGTGGTGGCATATGTAAGATCACTAAATGGTCTCTAGTGGTAACAAAAGAAAAAATTTATAGTATTCTTTGTAAGATGCTTGTTGTAACACCCCGTTTTTCAAAGCGAGGGTATATATTTTTTTTTTTTGAAAGAGATTAAAATAAAACAGAGAATTAAATCAGGAAATGCCTTTGGATAAATAATTGAGTCATTATAATTTACAAGCAGCGGAAAGTTTCTCCAATTATAAATCCAAAACATTTACACAACATCAAATGGTACATGGAACCCATTCAAAGATGATGTCAAACTGATAATATTAGTAAAAGTACAGTTTTCCAAACTAAAAATACTCCAAACCAAAAAGAAGGACCCCTAGTCCCTATACATCATCCTAATCTGATCATCCTACCAAAAAGCTATACACCCTGAGTAATCTCCACGCGCCCCGTGAGATCCTCCTAACGTAACTGCAGTCAAGCGTTCCCATCTCCATTCCCGTCCGTAGGGTACGAACCGGTAGGACCGTCCTGACTCTCATCTGAGGGCAAAGCCCAGATTTCCACAATAATTGTAAAGGGTCACCAACCAGAAAATACCAGTTAACACATAGCAATTAAGTTTTTAAATGCTCAAAACAACTTTTCAACTAAGCATGCACCTTAACAGGATTTTCAGTATGCGAAAAGTTCATACAATACATTGCCAATTAAAATGAAGGTAAAATGCAATTCTCGATCTCCTAATTAACACATAATAAAACAAGACATGGATAGATTCATGAGCAATTAATCATACAACTAAAAATGAGGATTTTCACTGAGCCAATCGATTGGGCAATCGATTGGGGTGAAGATTTTTAATGAAAATAGAATCCTGGGCTGAATCAATCGATTTGGCAATCGATTGACAGGATAACGGAGCCCCTGACTTAATACCAATCGATTTCCTGAAGGTTTTTAGTGAAATTTTGAACTCTGGCTTGATTCAATCGATTGGGCAATCGATTGACAGGATAGCTGAGCCCCTGACTTAAGGGCCAATCGATTGGGCAATCGATTTCGTAAGGGATTTTTCGAAAACTGATTACAAAATCGATTGGCTAATCGATTTTGTTCATTTGGCCAAGCCCCTGACTTCCATCCAATCGATTGGGAAATCGATTTCCCTGATCATTTTTCCAAAAATTCATGAATTAACCTAAGTCATTCCTAATCAAGTTCACAACATAACACTTAGCAATTTCTACGCGATTACCACGACATTTGGGATCTCGATAACCATCATAATTACACACAATGATCAACACGTAACACTTAGCATTTTCAACGCAATTATCACGATAAATCAAATTCAAATCACTCAATCATAAACTCAAATCAAATACGACTCGCGTGCCAAGCACCCTAATGCAATGCGTATATGCCAAAATGCATGGACTCGGAATTCCAAACCAAAACCCTCCTCGAAGGGCCGTAAATCATAATTGTACCGCCTATCGCAGGCCAAAGTACCAATTACCGAGGTGCCACCTATCACGGGTCAGCACGATTTACTAAAATGCGTAAATCATAAACGTACCACCTATCACGGGTCAGTACAGTTTACCGAGGTGTCACCTATCACGGGTCAACACGATTTACTAAAAGAAAAAGCGGGAATCGTAAACGTACCGCCTATCACAGACCAGTACTGTTTACCTAGGTGCCACCTATCACGGGTCAGCACAATTCACCAAAAATGTAAATCGTAAATGTACCACCTATCACGGGTCAGTACAGTTTACCATGGTGTCACCTATCACGGGTCAACTCGATTTACTAAATAGTAACTCGTAAACGTACCACCTATCACGGGTCAGTACAGTTTACCAAGGTGTCACCTATCACGGGTCAACACGAATTACTAAATAGTAAATCGTAAACGTACAACCTATCACGGGTCAGTACAGTTTACCAAGGTGTCACCTATCACGGGTCAACACGAATTACTAAATAGTAAATCGTAAACGTACAACCTATCACGGGTCAGTACAGTTTACCAAGGTGTCACCTATCACGGGTCGACACAATTTACCAAATGAAATGCATGAGCATACACAGACTCCATTCACAACAATCGTTAAGCAAATGCAGATATTAAAAGATTCCCCATTTTTAATACCCATTTAACTTAAACGACTTTCAAACAACATTAATTAAATAAGTCATTAAGAGATTCCCCGTTCTTAATACCGATTTAACTTAATGATTTTCAAAACAAAACGTTAAGCAAACAGTCATATTAAGAGATTCCCCATTCTTAATACTCATTTACCGAAACGATTTTCAAAAACGATAGTTAAGTAACCGAGACATTAAGAGATTCCCCATTCTCAACGCCCAGTTAACTTAAACATTTTCCTCAAATACACATTAAGTAAACCGAGGTATTAAAAGATTCCCCATTTTTAATACTCGTTTAACTCTAATGGTTTTCAAATTCCACAGAAACAAATTCAAACATACTTTCACATTCAAACCATAATTCACAACAACCACACCAATTAACAAACATCAAGTACGAACACACCAAATACAACGAACACAAATCACGCAACATAACACCCAGATACATCAAATTTCATTTACCACGAAACATTCATCACTATAAACAAAACCTAACTCTAAGGTTTTTACCCATAACGCACTAGTTTCGTTTTTCCCCAAATCGATACATTTAACCCTAACAAATTCCTTCCCACACAACTACAGATAAGTCCCTAATGCAAGCTAGAAGTTTGGAAGGAGCCCTTACCTCAACGTTAGCTTTAACGTGCGTTTCCGGTACCGCGAGTAATTTCGGTAAAATCTCCGCTCGCAACGCAGCTTCCAAAATAGTTCACTAGCACCGTAGTGTGGTGGTGAGCAACTTTCCCTTCTATCTCTTCGAGAAATGAAGCTCGGATCTAGAAGAAACGGAGGGGTTTGTGTTTGGATCTCAAAAACCGTTTTTCTTCGTTTTCGAATCAAAGAGGAAGAGTGGAGTTGCGAAAACCTTGATCTAACTCTAACCCAATCTTGGGTCACTAGCTTTGAAGAAAAGGAAGCAACGAAAATGAAAAATGGGAGGAGGAGGGATTTTGGTTTCTCGCGTGAGGTTCAGAGGAAGGAGATGGAAATTTTATGAATTTCCTTCCTGTCTTTTTCTTTCCTTTGTTTTTCCTTTCTTCCTTTTTCCTTCCTTCCTTTATATACTATTTTCTTTTCCTTTTCCTTCCTTCTAGTTTTCCTTTCTTTTTCCCTCCAAACAAACATATAAAAATATAATAAATATAACTTAACAAATATCTCAAAATCTAGATATTTATTAAATTACCGTTTCACCCGAAACGCCTTAAATTCTCCGTAAAGGATTTTCCGCAGTTAAATTCAATTTATTTATCGACGAGAAATTTTAATTGGCATCAAAATATCTTTTTGATTATAAAACTCCAAAATATTATTAACTTTGGCTTAAAAGCCTCCGAGCCAAAATCCAAAATACACCAAAAATACATAAATGGTACTTTAAAATTATGGGTCTTACACTTGTCAAGCTATGAAAGAAGGAGTTGAATGTAGTTAAAGATGCACCAGTTGATATATGGCACACATGTTGAGACAAAATCTCAATTTAATATTTTGATGACAACAAACAAAAAGTTAATTAAGAATGTTAATTATGATTCTAAATGTTATGTTAATTTAACTTGTGCTTTTGAGTGTATTAATTCAAAGATAGGATTTAAACAAAGTAAAGAAATCAACATAAAAAGGCAAGAAACTGAACATACAAGAATTGAGAACATTCTTAACAAAATCTGGAAAACGGAGAATGTTCTACAGTTTCAGAATGATCATCACAGCTTCAAAACCAATCAATCTCCATTAGTTCAAAGAAGATTATGCCTTTGAATTTCATGCTAATGTTATCAGTACTCGGCAACGAACAAGTAGGAACCATTCTAGTCAAAGAAGGCATTCGAATCACAAAGAGAGAAGATCATGAATTAGCAAGATCAGACAGATCTGAACATTCTTGACAGCATTCTGATCAATCTGGACAGCACTACAACATTAGCCTCCAGACTGATAAACATTCTTCAGCTTGTTATACTTGATCTTCAGCAGCAAACATCTTTCTCCAGAATGATCAGACCAGTCTTCAGATTGATAATCAATATTCGTTTTCTACAGAACTTCAACATTGATCTCTTTACTTCTGCAGAAGTTTATAATCATTCACCAAACTATTTTGGATAGAATTAAATCTCCAAATCGAATCTGTAACATCAATAATTACATATGAAACTTCAAGGATCATTAAACACAAGATAAATCTGATCAAGAACAAAGAAATCAGCCCAACCAACAAAGTTCAAATTATGTTCAAAGGTTGGAATATTTTTATTCCAATATATTAATTTTGGTCAAATCTGACAGAGCACTACCAACAACTCTTTTGACCAATATTAGATGCTCTAAAAAGCCTATAAAAGGAAGGCCAAACTCAAGGAAAAATCAGAGCTTCAAGTACTAAGAAAATTCATTACTCATTTCAATCATACTTGAATTTCTCCCACACACATACATTGAATCAATTCTGATTTTTCCCATTCGATTCCTAGAATCATTCTCGTATATTTTTCTGTCAAAGAATCAGAACTCAAACAAGTGTTGATCCTTCTCAGATTCTAACAAAGCAATCTTATCATTATTGTAAAACTCAAACTATAAGAGTTTAATATAGTTTGGGTAGATTGTAAGAAATCCTATCAAGGTTGATAGGTGATTTGATTGAACTCCTTTCTGGGTGGAAAGGTTTTAACTTTGTAACAGATGAAGGTTGATCTGAACTAGGTGGTGTAAAACTAAGAAGGTTCTTTGTTTTAAACACTTAGTAAAAACTCTCACGGTTGTGAGGATTGGACGTAACCCGAGTTGGGTGAACCAGGATATATCGTTGTGTGGTATATCTTCCCTTATCTATTTACTTTCAGTTTGATTGATTATCAAGTTAAATACATAAACTGAATTACTGATTTTAACAAACCAAGAACGTTCTCCGTTTTCTAGTTAAAACCAAGAACGTTCTCCGCTTTATGTTTTCACAACCAAGATCAATATTGAGTTATTTTCTTAAGTTTTTAACAGGAATTTTTAAAAGGTGCATTTACAATTTAAACCCCCTTCCTTGTAAATCAACATTGTTACTTCAACACACACCTTGATCACTTAAGTTAGAAATGACTCAACATCCTTGTGAAGAAAAATTTCCTTCCGACGAAAGGTACACATTTGGAAATTTGCACTCATTGTTTTGTTGGAAAACAACATAAAGTATCTTTTCATAATTATGGTCCTCATAAAAGGAAAAATATTATTGTTTATTTCATGCTGATATTTGTATGGTGGATATTAAATCTTTTGACGGAGCATCATATTTTGTTGCTTTTATTAACGACCACTCTAGAAAAACGTGGATTCTTCCTTTGAAATCTACATACTAGGTATTATGAGTCTTCAATCACTTTGATGCAAATATTGAAAGAGAATAACGAAGTAAATTGAATTTAAAAGATTCGATAAGATGGTGAATATAAGGACCCGTTTAAAGGGTTTTACAACGAATATTAAATTAGGTTTGAGAAGACAATTCCAAATATGCCTCAACATAATAGTGTTGTAGAGAGAATGAATCATACAATTAATGATAGAATCAGATGTATGCTATCTCATACAAAATTAACAAAAGTCTTTTAGGGTAAAGTAATTCTTTAGCCCTTCATGAAACTTTTGTTGATGGAGAAGGTATAAAGTAGATAATGAAAATGCAATTGAAAACCATGTACCTCACCATGCATGACGAGTCCAATGATTAGGTTCCAGCTAAGTCACCAATAGAGCCTTTGTTGAGAAGATCTGCTATAGAACATCAACCTACCTACATATATCTTCCTCAATATATTGGGATCATCAAATATAGTGGAGACCCCCAAGAATGCGAAGAGGCTATTAGAGTGTTGTTAAGGAAAAATGGTTGAAGGCCATCGTGAGAATTGCACATTTGATTTGATGAAGTTGTTTATGGCATAAAAGCACTCAAAAACAATTAAGTATACAAGATAAAGGTGAAAAACATAGATTGTAACCAAAATACAAAGCAAAATTGGTTGTGAAATGATTTAATTAGAGAAATGGTAAATTATCTCACATTTGGTGAATATGCCCTCAGTCTGGACTGTGCTTGTGTTAGCAGCTAATTTGAACCTAGAGGTTGAACAACTTGATGTGAAGACGACTATACTTCATGGAAATTTATAGAAAAATATATCTATATGGAGCAACCCGAGGATTGGAAGTCAAAGGTAAATAGTAGTTTGTATGCAAATTGAAGAAAAGTTTGTATGGACTCAAACAGGTACCAGAACAATGGTACAAGAAATTTTATTTTTTTATGGAGAAGTTCGGGTATGGAAAAACTACTTCTGACCATTCTTTGTTTTTCAAGAAATATCTGATAGTGATTTTATTATTATATTGTTATTTGTGGATTTCATATTGATTACTGGTCATGAGACTAAGAAAATTCAATCTCTAAAGAAAAATTTGAGTTCCAGTGGTAGATGATTGTGCAGTCAATTTGTTTTGTTTGGTGTGCAAATTTAGTATGTTGTTATTACCACTAAATTAGTATTTTTGATATACATTACTAGGAAGACTCTAATGTATCCATTATTTATTATAGTAGAATGTTTTACTAGACTAGGTTCTATGATTTGTATTTTGTCACTTTGAGGGAAGTTTGCTATGTTAAAAATTGTGTTGTGTTTGATATTTAATTTTTATGCTATTGTTATTGTTTTATGAAATTGTATTTTTTATTTGTCCTTTATCTATACATCTGAAAGAAAAATATCCCGCATTATTGAGTTAGTCATCTTTAGTTTTTCCCAACTGTATGGCACATATCAATAGAGACTCCATCTCAGGTGGTGCATCACAAATCTTATTTACTAACTGAATGGTAGTATGCACAAAACTATTAGAAGAATGGAAAAAACATTCTCAGGAACAACACTATTAGAAGCTGGAAAAAAAATTACAAATGAGATGTGCAAGTTCAACATTGACACCTTTTTTCTCTCAACAAAATCGAGTTGTGTGTTAACAATATATATCATAGGAAGAGAAAGAGGGGAATAACAATAAGAGGCTTGAGTTTTATACATAACAACAAGCTCACATAATGCAATGCAATAGTAAAGTATAAATACTAAAGTTTCAAAAGACTTAACTATCCTTATTATACATTATAAACTCAATAGCATATTGTCTAACATTGAGATTGATATTTGTATCTGAGATGGGTATGAAAATTTTCTTTTAACTAAAGTAAATTGGTTCTCTCAATTGTGCTTGGTGAATGAAGGAGAAGTTTATAGACTTCTTAGTCGATTGAAATGGGCTCATGAGTTGCTATTGGAGGTGATTGGTTTCGAATTAGATCATAAGCATGTCTTTGAATTTGGAGCAATAATAGAAGAATGCATACATCTTTTTTGTTTTTTGTTTTTTGTTTTTGTTATTTCAAAACTCCCATGTTGAGTTTATCATGAAACAACTAATGAGGCAACTCACACATAAGCAAAAGCAGCCCCATTATGGATTAATTTTCAAATTTTTAATTTTATATGTATTCAATTTATTATTATTATTATTATTATTATTATTATTATTATTATTATTATTATTATTATTAATGAAATGTGATAAATATTCTTTTGTTAAAAAAGACAAAATAAATCTTCTTCGATTGTCTTTATGATGTCGACAATTATATATAAACGATTAGATGGTGAGTGAACAATTATATATACCAAACATTATCAAATGGTGACGTGATTCAACTGACATCATTTTCTTATTTAAAAAGGAAATATTAATTCATTTAAAATGGTAAAATACATTGATACAACACAAATTCAAAGTCGTTAAAGCAAAAAAGGACCATGAAACTGCAAACAAACTAATAATACACATGCTAATAGCACAAAACGACAACATGACTATAAATATGATAAAGTTTAAGTGCATGAAATACCCATGACTCTAAATCAGTAATGGATCAAATCTACTGTCAATCTGAACCAAACAAAACACTACAATAAAACTGAAAAATCAAAAAGTGTTGCACTAAGACGATTAACAAAATAATTTCGCACTTAGAACGAAGAAATAACATAGAAATACAAAAGAAAAACTAATTTGTATGAAAACTACTTATTTAAAGAAAATAAAAAACAAAACAACTTTTAAGCTTAATTGCAGTTTTAGCTCCTCTATTTTCACCAATTTGCCTAATTGGTCCCTTATTTTAAAATCAGACAGTTTTGGTATTCCATTAAAAAAAATTATCTAAAATAATGGTGATTTAATATTTTTTGTTGTTGATGTGGTATACAATCTCATGAAGATGTAGAAACATTTAGATACATTAATTTTTAAACTTTATTAATTATATTAAAAAATAAATAATTTTAGAAGTTGAAATTGGAGATTTTAGAGTTTTTTTTTTTTGGCAATTTTATGAATATTAATAATCCAATACCATTATTCATATGACACATCGTTTAAAATATATCATATCATAATTTCTTAATTAAAAAAGCAAAAAAAACTATAATTATTTAATTTTAAAATAAAATAATCAATTTTATAAATTAATAAAATAGTTTAACCAAAATTACAATTAATTTTTTTTTAAGAAGACCAGGGGCTGCAAAGTATATCGTTGAATTGACATCATTTAATTAGTATATATATTATTTTATTTTTTGACGTAATATTATTAAGGTTGTTATACAGTTGATTGGGAGCATAAAAAACGTGTATGTTATCATCTAGTGGTGACTTTAATAGTCGAGAAAATATCACGGGAGTCATATTTTTGTTGCCGTTCGTGATTAAAGATAAAGATATATAGTGTGTATGTGGACCACAATACAAATTAAATTACAATATAATATTCAACAACTAACACAATTGGGTGGCACACATGGTGACATGGTTGTAGTTCCAACCATTTTTTTGGTAGACGACATCACAATCACTATCAATCAATTTACACAATACACATAATACCATGCAAATATATAACTCATTGCTGGAATAGTTATATATTTTTAACCGTATCTTATTTTTGTTTATTTATATTTTAAAGAGTTTAGCGGTAAAATACACCGACATTAAAATATAGTGAAGTAGAGTATGATAGATTTGAGGTGTATTTATGAAACCTTTTTTTTTTTTTTTTCTTGTGGATATTATAGAAATTAACTTTATAAATATTGTTTCAAAGTCCTTACATATGTGTCAAGCCGTAATCCCCAATATTTATTATAAAAAGCAGGATGAAAGAAAAAGATATCTTGTAGTACTAGTACTTATACTAATTGCTTCACATTTGAACAACTCAGTTGGCTACAACTGGTACATAATTCAAATATGTTATAACTTTTTCCTCTAGGACTAATACGGTGTGTTGGCTATAACATTTTTCAATTGGGATATAGTATAATCAATTTATTTTGGACCATTTATAAGAGTCATTTTTTAAATGACATGCGAGAGAGAGAGTTCTCTATTATAGGATATAGAAACTTCCTCAAGAATTAAATATTTTTTCGTCATTAAATCGGTCGTTAACAAAATTTAGAGATTGAAATAACAACTGAAGTTTATCGACAAAAAATTCAGTCGGTAACTATCACTGATAGAAAATTTGTCTTTCACACTAGCGATCGAAATAGAGATCGAAATTTTGAACCTTAAAACTAAATATTATTTCGTCACTAAATCGGTTGCTAACGCAATTTAGAGACTGAAATAGAAACTAAATTTTAGCGATCAAAGTTTCAATTGCTAACTATTTTTTAATTACATAATTTAGTTTTCTTTATTAATTAAAAAAAGAAAAATATGAAATAGTTTTTGCAGAAGTTATTTTTTCTTTAGGTGAAAGAAGATGTGAAATAGTTAATAATTAATTAAGAAAAAAAAAGAAATAAGAAAAAGAGAAGTATGAAGTATCGCAATCCTACATTTGAAATAGGCCCAGGCATGACCATGTTTGTCCTCACGTCGATTTTTTTTCTTTTTCAGATATTTACTCAAAGAAACCCTAAAACTTGTTTTCTTTCTCACCTTAAAAACTCCCCCTTTCCTTCTCAACCCAGAAACTCAACCTTTCTTTCTCAACACGATCAATTTTTCTCACCACCACAAACAATTAGTTCCTCTTTCTTTCTCAACCTACCACAAATCCTAAAACTATTCATCTCATGCTAATCCCATATTACCGTCATTTCATCACGATTCACAATCGTGAAACCAACTAGTTTGAATTTTATCTGTTGCTAACCATCCTCTCACCGCCATTCATCACGAAACCATCCTTTGTTGCTAATCTCCTCTCAAACCAACCTCCACAACTGCGACATGAAGTCAACAGGTTCTCTTAAATCGGTAGACTACAACTGCGACATGAAGCCCTCATTGTTTGTCGTCTCGTCGACTATCATGAACCATAAGGTAAGTAATTTATTTTCTAATTTTTTGAAGTCGTCTCGTCGTCTCGTCGCCTTCATTCTTTGTGTTTTTTGTTGTGACCTAATCATTTTGAACTTACTTAACTAAAGGAGATAAAGAAATTCTGAAAATGATTCAATTGAGAATGTTTATGTTGGTTGATTTCAAGACTTGAGATATTGGGTTTTCCATGTATTTTTTTAGTTACCAACGACATGTTATTGTTATAGTATCGTAATCATTTTTTTTTTACTGTTTATGCATTATTCTCAGTTGTTGGATTCCAATGCATATTGATACTGTCTAATGCATTTTTTTTTTTACTGTTTATGCATTATATCTCTATTATTTTCTTCCCTTACCAAAAAATAATAGTTTGAAGGAATTAATCTATATTGAGGAGGGGGTTGGTTGGCTTAGTGTGCTTGGTTGAGCATTTGATAAATGTAGTTTGATGAACTTGATTTTGTGCTATGGATTTGATTAAAATTGATTTAAAGTTAAGTGATTTATGTGTAAATGTTTTTGTCTTAAAACAAGTTTAATGTAAAACTTAGTGTGAATTTATAACCTAATGCAAAAGTTAATCTTTTTTTATCACTTATGGTCAAAATCTATGACACCAAGAATGTATACACAATGAAGAGCTATTCAAATATTGTCCTTTAGGATTCACTGGCTCTTTGATTTCTTCCTCAAACCCTTCCATTATCTTTTAGTTTTATTTGTTAGGTACATAACTATATAAGGTAAAATAGCAAGAAAAGTATATTAATATAAGAGAAGAGACACATTTGCATTAATTTAATATTTATTTGCTTGCTATTCTTTTTAATTGTTGGTATACGACATATTGAGGAATTTCGACTGTATAATATATGTGTTAGCATTTGCAGTGTTTCTGTCTTGCTAGTTATTATGAAATTTCTAGACAAAATAGCAAATTAACAAGAGTTATACAACACATTGCACATGTAAAAGTGTTCAATGTAGTACAAAGTTATGAGAGTCTTTTATATAATAGATTAGTATTTTGTATTAAATTTTTTCACTATGAATTTAAGTCCTAATATTTCGGATTCCAACATATCATCACAAAAACTATTAATTCCTAACAATATCAATACGGTTAATTGAGCCAAGTCTTACTGAATTTTTTTCCTCATTTAGTGCAGTAGTATAGGCTATATATAGTGGGAAGCACACCTTTATTGTATTGAAAAAAAATGTGAACTACAACTTGAACACTTTACATCTGTCACAACTAATAACAGTACTAATTTATCAACAATTTCTTGTGCAAAACTATATTCTAAGACCTGGTTTATCATAGTCACGGTTTTAAATTGTGGTCTACAATCACAACTACGGCTGCAATATAACAACTTTAGAGGTCTATGCAACGCCATCTCAACCACAACAGTAGCCACATCATCCACATTTGTCTGTAGTATAAAGATTTGTGGCGTAATCGCAACCGTAACCACAATCTTAAACCAAAATCATAGTGTCTCGCACCATTAACTGATATATATCCCATATGTTTCAACCATATATTTTTCCATTCTATTAATTTAACACATTAATAGTATTAACTATTAAGGCAAACACATCTTACTCAATCTGTTTACTTCTGCTGTTAATTTCTAATTTTCTAATTTTTGATTATGCTTCATTCTATATAGGCATTCTATAATTCTGGAATAGCAAGGAGGCTGAACAATTTTCTTGTACAAGATATAAGGTTGAGTATTCGATTTTTGGAAATGTCATTTTTTTTTATTATGTTTCATTCTATATAGGCATTCGGCA
The DNA here is from genome assembly GCF_000331145.2 of Cicer arietinum. Lineage (NCBI taxonomy): Eukaryota > Viridiplantae > Streptophyta > Magnoliopsida > Fabales > Fabaceae > Cicer > Cicer arietinum. The sequence goes on along the minus strand of NC_021165.2, from coordinate 29,032,898 downwards.
ACGAATCATTAATTATCTAAGATCAAACATTATTTTGTATAGACATTCTACAACGAATCATTCTGTAATTCTGGAGCAGCATGTTGAACTGCATACTATCTATGAAAATACAAGTGTATACATGTGCTTAGGAAGTATGATGGTTAATTATTCAAATGATTTATTTTATTTTTCTTCTTGGTAGATGTTTAATTTTAAAAATTGTTAATTATAATGTATAGCCTTTGCTTAATGATATTACAGAATATGGATATCCGCCAACGTCGTAGTTGGATGTATAATAGACTAAATCCTAGTCGAAAATGAGTATACAGATGCATTTCTAAAAGGGTTAAATGAATTTGTGTCATTTGCAATCCAACAACCAGACATGTCAAATAAAGAAATTAGATGTTCTTGTCCTCTTTGCAAAAACATTGATTTCTTAGACTTTGAAGTGGTTAAGGTTCATATTTTAAGGAAGGGGTTAAGGTTCATAGAGTTAATTTGGTTAAGTTTCCTATCTTTTTTTATTTATTTTTTTATTTATATATTTTAACTTTTATATATGATTTAATATGTAATTGTAATCAAATGCATGCACTAATCAAATTGAAAACAATGTGTGTGTAGTTCAATGTTTGTGTGGTTGTTTAACTTTTACACAATATAATTATCTTGTGTTACATTTTGTTGTGTAAATTTCAATTTTATTTTGCAAATTAATTCTTGTAATTTTGTTTTATAAATTTCATTTCTATTGTGCAATTTAATATTATGTTTACAAGTTTTTAATGTTGAGTTTTTTTATGTTGTTAGAAGGATTTGAATGGCATCCCTCCTAGTCATTTAGATTTGTTTCTCCACACACATAAACGTGGCAAGGATAAAACTTGGGTTGATAAAAGATCGGAATATGTTCATATAAGAGCTTTCAACTTTAAAGTGTATATTATTTATTTTTTATGTTAGTTTTTTTTTATGTTCATTTAAGATCAGAATAAAGTGTTTTAAAATATTAATTAGATTTATATTTATGTTGATAGGAAAAATTTAAACGTAGGTTGGAAGAATTGACAAAGAAACAACTTCACAAGGAACTCCCCCACCAAATGAATTAGAAGTGTGGTGTGAGGTTGCGGGAATAAAAAGAGGACGAACATATGGTCTCAGAATGGAATCTACTGTATTATTAGGGAGACCATATTATCGTGAGTCATGTTCTTCATCAACAGAGTGGGTTCAAAGACGTGAATTTGAAGAAATGAGAAATGAAAGAGATCAACAAAGACATGAATTTGAAGAAATGAGAAATGAAAGAGATCAACTTTGAGAGGATCAACTGATGAATATCTTGAATTTTAAACCCATGCCATATACTAGAGATCAAATTCCTAAAGATGGGATTGGTGATAATGATGATGAGATTGGTGATCATGATGCTGTTGATTTTGATGATGAGATTCGTGATAATAATGCTAGTGATCATGATGATGAAGAGTTAGATGGATTGTGATAATTTAATCTGAAAAAACAAATATATTGCAATTTGTTATAACTAAATATATGAAAGATGATGAAAGATGATGAAAAATACAATTTATAGACCCTTTTCTCATCAACATGATCCAATATACCAATACATTCAAAAGAAAGAGCATAAGAGTAAGGGTGTGCAGTGGCGATAGGATAGTAATCAAGTCCAATCCAAGCCTCATGCTATTGGTGGTGATGGTGGTAACACCTATAGCCATCATCATCATCGAGTGAGTTTTGTGAGTGAAACACCACGTAGGGGGGCATTTGTGGACTTTCGTGAGTTCGTGGAGGGGGCAAAGGAAAAAGTCGGATTACCTCACAAAATTCACTAGGTTAAATGGTACTTAGTGTGTAGGCCATGGGAGAAGAGGGCTTGGGTATGTAGAACTTAAGAATTTTTAATATGGTTTTATTGGGTAAGTGGTGTTGGAGCTTTAGGGTGGATAGACATAGCTTATGGTTTAAGGTGTTATCAAGTATGCATGGTGATCTTGAGGGCCTTGGGGCAAGTTTTGGGTGTTTGTACTCTAATTTGTGGAAGGATTTAAACAAGGGGTGGTGTGCAAGACAATTGGTTTGATCATTGGTTACCTAGAGGTATGTGCATGATAGTTTCAGTAGACTCTTTGGGATCATCCTTGATAAAAATCTCTCTGTTGCTTCTATGCACATAATGGTGTGGGGGTTCGCAGTAGGATTTGGTTGAAAGAGAAGTTTATTTTAGTGAAAGAGAAAATTAGTGGAGGGATGTCTTTCTTTGCTTGCTAGCATTGTTTTTATAGAATGATGTTAAGGACACTTGACTTTGGCTTTTGGGACAAAGTAATGTTTTTGTTGTGAAATACGTCCATCGTATTCTAATGAAGAATTTTGAAGGCACAGATGTACCGCTGCATAAGGTTGCTTAGAAAAAAGTGGTACATTTAAAAGTTTCTTTAGTTGTGTGACGTTTGTTGCATAATCGTCTACATTTTAAGATGGACCAAAATAATTGTAAATCAATGTTTAAAAACCAATCAAAGTATTAATGTAAATCAATAATACTTTGCAGAAGTATAAGTTAATGGTTCTCTCTATCTTTATAGTTGAAACAATGAATTATTGATGTCGTTTCAACGAGTTAGATGTTTATGAACATATTCAATTTTTCTTATTTTTACGTCAATTGAGTCATTATTTAATCATAAAGTACAACGTGGCAGTTCTGAGGAGTATCTTCGATCTTCATTATAATTCAGAAGACATTTAAACATTCGTCCATAACGAACTATCTTCATAGGTGATCTATAATAAAAATCACCAAAAAAAAAATTGATATATCTAATATAAAATTTAAATAAAATACATTGATTTTTGAAATGTATTTTTTTTTTATATCTTATTATGAGAGGAGTAATTAACTAATTGCAAACAAGTGACCCTTAATTGAAAATTATAATGACACAATAGGAGTCATTTTTGGGATAACAAAGAGTCTACTTGAGCTTTTCCACAAGGCCCTTTTGTCCTAATGTAAAGTCTATATTCATCAAATGTCATTGGTGGGTAGAGTGGTGGCGTTTCCTTAGTGACAAGTTCCTTAGCAGGTTCAATCAGTAAATCACTCCTAGGATTATAAAAGAAGGCCAATGAAACTCTATCTTTGTTGGAATTCACTATCACTCTATGTTCTATGCTCTTGTATATTGCATTGCTCAACACCTACAAAGAAAAAAAAAAAGAAAAAAAGAGAGGGTATTGATGAGTAATTTATTGCCACTGATTGTTAAATTATGGACCCCAATAAAAATGTAATAAATTATTCAATAGATTCGAACTAATATCATAATAGAGTCTACATAGACATATAATTTATTTTTAACACATTTCTAATATTTTTTAGATATTTGCATTACAATGTAAAATATAATTGGGGGTGTTTTTAATACAGATCTCTTAACAATAGTCCGTGGTAGACCCTAATTATTTTTAATAAAAAATTAATTTTATAATAATAAAAATAAAAAATAAAAAAAATATTTTATTAAAATTTATTGAAAATAGTGAGATCTATCTATAGATTAGATGCATATTAAATATCTCTATAATTTGATGGCAATTAGAAATGATTAAATTCCTATAGGAAAAACACAGTGATAAACAACTTGACAATTTATAGGTCATTTTAAGATGTTATTTTTTATTTTAATTTCTGATTTATGTATTCATTTAATTAATTAAACAATAAGAATATTTGAGACTCTTAAAACTAACAATTGTGACGGTAAAAAAGTAAAATTCTAGATAGCAATGGTGCATCTTAAAAAACAAAAATAAACAGTTACTTGACCATTTTCATTATTTTTTAAAAATATAAACAACTGTCCAATTAAGAATATATTATTTTTTATTAACAAATAAAATTAACAAAAAAAAAAAACATTTTCACTAATTAAACATTTATAAAATAGAGGACCTGAATTTGGTCACCAATATTGATGATGAAAGCATTTGGAAGAGGCTTAACAGTGATCCAATCATCTCCTCTATGAACTTGAAGTCCAGATACAAAATCATCAGGAAGAAGAATGGTCAAACCACCAGGATCAGAGTGAGGAGAGATACCAAGTGTGAGATCAGGTTGAGGACACTTTGGATAAAAATTCACCCTTAAGCAACCACCAACATCTTTTTCACCACCAAATGCATTTAAAAGGAAATCATCATTAAGTCCAAGATTAATTGATAATAATTGAAGTATCCTTCCTCCTAGCTTAACAACTTCATCACCATATTCATTGATCACATTCCTATTATCACCAAAAGTAACATTAGTACATTTAACAAAAATGTTTATATACAAAAAAAAAAGTTATTCAATTTTTTTCTTCTAGGATACAATAGTGAAGTTAAATGCAACATAAATCATGCTTATAAAATAAATGCAACATATATGAAATATTCAATTTCGATCCAAGTCCAATATAAATAATTAATTACTTTTTTCACAATCATAAATAATTTTATAAAATAAATATTTTTTAAAAAATTTCAGATTTTTTGTAACTGTTAAAAAAAACAATTTTAAAAAATTTGCTTAATTTTCTTTAATTTTCAGAAAATTTTAAAATTATTTTTTTTAAATTTTCAGCAATTTTAAAGAAAATAAAAGAAATTTTAACATTTTCATTTTAGTCCTTGTAAAATAAAAATACAGTTTTTAATTCCTATAAAATTATCGTGTATACAGTTTTATTTTTTACTGTTAAGTCAACATATACTTTTAAATAATTTTTCCCAAACATGCTTACAATAGTATAAAAAAAAATTCTACAAAAAATTAGCTCAAAATTCGATTTTGAAGTTCATATTTTTGTTAATTTTATCTTTAGTTTTTCGTATTAGAAAATTCTAAACCTTTGGTGAAGAACTTTTTATAATGTTCTAAACATTTTCTAAAAACTCATTCAAATTTTTTAAAATTTTAAAACAATTAAATATGTTTCATTTTAGTATGGACTAAAACTAATTGTTGGATAATTTTGTAGAGGTTAAAAATTGTATTTTTATTTTACAGGGACTAAAAGTGAAATATTAAAATTTAATAGAAACTAAAAATATATTTAATCATTTAAAAAATTATTAAAGTGATATTATTTAATTTAAATTTCACATCACCGTAATTTTACACATTACTATGTACTCTTCAATTAAATAATTGTCACGTTACCATATTGTAACTCAAATTAAGAAGGGGAATTAATTAATGTAAAAAAATTTGAAAATGGAGGACTAAATTTACAAGAAAAAAATAGAAGGATCAAAATTCTAAATTTAATAAAATATAAAAATAATATTTTTAACTTTAAATTAACTACCATAAAATTATTCTCATATCATAACAATTCATGCAACTTTGTAGTCTTTTTCATCAAATATCAATAGTTAGATTAATCTAATAGACAAGAGTTTTTTCAATCATTAGAATAATCTAATTTTTAATTGTTAGATTAGAAGTGACATGTTTTTAATATAAATTTGTTATTGGAGAGAATTTCAAGGTTAAAGAGTATCATAGATCCAATTTAATCTTTTCCATTTCATATATAAGTAAAAAAAAAACTTATATTTTTTTTTTAATTTCAAATATCACTTTTATTCTATTTATTGACATCTATTCTAAAATACCCTTCAATGGGTGTATTTTTTATTTTCTGACAACTCTTTTATTCTTATAAAACAAGTTCTTAGAAAAGACATTATTAAAAATATTTTTATATTTTTTATAAGATCAAAATAATTAATTCCATTAATAATATTAGAACACTTTTGAAAAGACATTTATATTTTTTATGAGATCAAAATAATTAATTACATTAATAATAAATGTGAGGTTAGATTTTTTTTTTTTGAACACTTATGTACCTTAAAAGTTTTATTGGATATGTCCAACATCCCATCCTTCAAATCATCTTTTTTAATATTTAAATTTAAATTTAAATTCAAATTCACATTTCAAATTAATTTTACCTTTTAATTATCAATATCTAACAATTATAAATTTCAAGTTAATTTAAATTTAAATTCAAATTTCAAATTAATTTTACCTGCCAATTATCAATATCTAACAAAACTATAAATTACTAAGATTTTACCATTTTTATTTATAATCAAGATCTGCTTTATCTTATTCTAAATTTTGAGTCAAAGGTGGTGGCTAGATACATATGTAATATTCCCTCCAAGTTCCAACCAAGAAACAAATCGCAAGGTTGAGCTTAATTTGACTACATCAACTTGTGTTATGTGTAAATAAAACAAAAATAAAAATGCAAAATTGGCGCACGTGTATAAGTTAAAAGCAAACAATATTTATTAATATTTTATTATTATCTTTTCTATCTCGTGTCTATTTTAGTAAAATTTTATTTTTTTGTCTTAAATTTTAATTGAACTAACACATTGTTAAGTGAGATATTTTATATAGATTTAATATGAAATTTTTAATTAATTAAGATGTTATTTACGATATCTTTTAACATAAGTTTTTATTTTATTGATGTTATGTTGACGCGTGGCTTTGACCTGAATACCATCACGTTTTAGATGTGGTTGTAGAGTGTGTTCACACACCTCCCAAAAAAGTATTGATAAAAAACAAATTTTGGTTACTCGATTTATACCTAACCGAAAAAAATATGTTATCCAAACACGTTTTGGAGATGATTTTCTTTTTAGATAAATATTATTCATTAATTTAAAAGTGATACTAAATTTAAAATCTATTGGGTGGACTCACTCCCTAAGTGGAATCCACAAATTTTATTAATATTATTTTTTTTTCAATAAAATCGAAGGTTAGTCTTATGTGTATTTGGTGTAAATAGTTAATGTTTGTTTAATAAACTTTAATTAAAGTTAAATCGTTTAAAAATATTTTAGATTTAAATTCTAGTTAAAAATATATTTGTCCTGACTTTAGTTATTCTCTGAACAATCTTTGAATTTTTAGTTTAATATTGTTAAAAATTGAAGAATTAAGACAAAAAATTCTAGAAAGGTTAAATATATTTTAATTTATTTAATAAAAAAAAGATTGATTATATTATGGAGATAATACAGATCCATTTAACTTTTATGAGTATTGCTATTTTTTACAAACAATATAACATACAAAAGAGAAGAGTGAATACAAAATACAAACTCCTTTAATAAAATGCCAATGATCCGTTAATTTAGTATTTGGCTACAAGGGGTAGTAGATGTAATAATACAGTTAAAAAACTGTTCTTCTGTTTCGTCCAACTTTGTTTTATGTCAAGTTTTAGAATCCAAACACAGAGAAAGACATATTTTTTATTTATCAGAAAGGCATATTGTGACCCCCCATAAATTTTGAATAAAGACACATCCAATAAATTAAAGAGATTTTCATATTATTTTATTTTAAACATATTTTAAACCATTAATTGTATATAAATAGTAATTTATGAAAAGAAATGTACTAATTAACGAATAAATAAAAATACTACAAATACAATTAATTAAATACACAATAATATATGTATATATGCTCTGTTTTTTATACAAAATATGTATTTTTTATAAGAAAATGTCCTTAATATAACTATAATTTATTGGTACAATTGCGATGTTGAAATTTAAACCCTTTAAATTAATATCGATCATTAAATTAATTAAACACTCCAAATTTAATTTAAGAGAGAACCGACAATCCAAATTATAATATTGACCATGTAGATATAAATTGCTACAAAACTAGGTAGGTGAAAGATTACCTTAAAGAAGTTGGAAGAGAAGGCCACTTGGTTTGGTTCCTAAGTGAGCATGGCATGTAATGAAGAAAAAAGTAATCACTCCAATCCAAAATGGCACCCTTTTTAACTCCCAATCGACTTCCATAACCCTCATAAGTACTTGGTGAATTAGCATACTCTTCCTTCACCTCAATTGGTAATTCAAAAAACTCACGCCAAACATTCCTAGCACACTTCATCAACTCATGACTAACACCATGGTTCAAAACTTGGAAAAATCCCCATTCTCGACACGCCTCGGAAACGCGCTCTAGCGTTTCCGCTCGAAGCTTCTTGTCGTCGCCTTTCAAGTGTTGTAAATCAATAATTGGAATATTAAGGTTGTTGTTTGAATTCTCATCATGATCATGAAGAAAAGATTGAGTTGTAGTAAAATTTGTTGGTCTTTGGAATTTTGGTTTGATGAAACGTTGAGGAATTGAAGTTATGCCACTTTGAGCTAAGGCTTGGACTCTAATAATTGGCTCTGGCCATTTTTCACTATCCATTTTTATGTATGTTGTGTATATATAGAAGAATAATAAATGATAGATAAAAAGAAAATAAAAGATATATATTGGATTGAAACACTATTTTAGTTCTAGGTAGGTGATGTTTCTAAATGAGTGTATGTTTGTGGGATTGAGAGCAAGAAAGAGAGGGATTATATATATACACGAGGCTATATTTCAGCGCCGTGATGAAATTAAATTGTTCATGCCTAACCAATGACAGAGACAATAATTAAATGTAGGCGTGACCAAATTTAATAGTATAATTTAGTAAAAATAAATAAATTCAAATACATAATATATACCATAAATTTAAGAAATTATAAGATATATCTAAAGTTAATATTGTTAAACAAGTAAAAATAGAACTAACTATTATTTCTAAAGTTGTATTTATCGTAGTTAAAATCATTAATTATTATATTTGAGATGAGTTTTTTAACGATTTCATCTTCTATATAACCAAACATGTAATATATGAGAATATCATCTTTCATCTTGTTGTGTGGCTTTATTTTTATAATTTTCATTGGTGAAAATATACGTATGTGGTTGCTTTTATTATCGCAAGAGTCAACATAAATCGTAGAACCCTGTCAATCAAATGATAAAAATTTGATTTATCAGTCTCAACTAACTTTTTAATAAAATTAATATTATTAAATAAATATAAGTAGAACGAACTATTACTTCTAAACTTTGTGTTTATAGTTGTTTTATAGAGTTAAAATAATTAATTATCATATGAGTTGAGTTTTACAGTAATTTCATTTTCAATATAAATAATCATTTATATTTTGCAAAAATAATTTTTTATCTTGTTGTATAGTATTATTTTTATAATTTTCATCGCTGAAAATGCACGTTCTGTAGTTGCTTTTAATGTCAAAAGAATTAACGCAAATCCAAATATCATGTCAATCAAAAGATAAAAGTTTGGTTTATTGGTCTCAACTAACTTTTTATCAATAGTGAACAATATATAAAAATTATCATCTTTAAGCACATCAAACTCATAGTGTTCCAACTCATATTTCAATTGAGTCTTTTCTTAAATAGAAAAATCTCAAGAGTAAAATTTGTCAAAAACTGTTTAAGACAATATTGAGTCAAAAAAAGGCCCATTATAAAATATAATATAAAATTCACAAAATTAAAAATATAGAGTCAAAAAATTATAACACTATATTAGTATTAAAAAGTTTTATAAAAAACTTGGAGGACCATGACCTCTATCGGTCCCCTTTTAACTTTATCCACGTGACTAACCGACAACAACAATTGTGTTAGACATTAAAGACTATAACAAAAATGTTTAATTTTAAAGAAGTTTAAAATAAAAACAATATTTTGTAATGACTCAAATCAAAATTTTAGTATTTTGAAGAGACTAATTGCATATTTAAGTCAAGAGAAGGAGAAAAACAAAAATTAAATAAATGGTAAATTTTTTATATCCATGTATCTTGAAGTGATTTGATTTTAAGAAGAGAATAAAGACAATTTGATTGTTAGTCTCATTTTTAAGAGAATAAAAAATTGTAATTTGACAATTTGATTTTTGAAATATGTTATACTATTATTAAATCATATATTTGTTTTTATCATTAAAATAAAAAGTGATATATTTGTATTGATTAAAATATATTAAAAATTAATTTATTTCAAATGAGCAAAATTTAAGAGGAATTTCTAAGAAAATATTAATCATTGTATTAATAACTTGTCAAAAATAATTTAAAAGCAAGAAGTATGAGAAAGAAGAAAAGATTAAAAGTCTAAATTCTTTTTGTTGGGAAAATTATCTCTCTTCTATTGTTTAGAGTCAAAAAAATTTATTCTCTTTTAGAGAGAGTTGAAAAACACTAGATCTTGCAACACACCTTTCACTTGTAAAAATTGTTAACATTGCAATTCAGTCCAATAATGGTTGTTTGTTCTCAAGAGTTTGATTTTTAGCTAAAAGCTTGAGAAGGTGTCTTTCAAAAACTTGAGTGTACTAAATTAGAATCTTGGTAGAAACTACTCATGATCACTTTTGACTGGACTAATTAAGTTAGAAGTTTGAATAAGTGTGTACATCTCAAGTGTTTGATTGTACTAGCTAGATAGTTGAAAAATATTTTTAGTGAAAAATCATTTAGATTGAAAGGATTTGAGGTAACTATTAGTTGGATAATGTACCCTTATAAATTTTTCGTGTTTCTCTTTTTTTCATTTATTGTGCTTTCACTACCTTTACCTTAGCATTAAATTTTAAAATTCATATAAATATGTATTGTACCTAAAGAGAAATTTTAAAAGACCATTTTTATAAAAAGTTTTAAAACACAATTCAGAATCTTCCTTGTGTTATAATTTTTAGTGAAAAAAGAAAGTACAATAATTTTTCATAAAACATAAAAGTACAATAATTTAAATACAAAGGATGCACAATTTTAAATCATAATATAATATAAACTTTCTACGAGTAATAATGCGAGAGGCAGCAAACATGATTATTAAAAATGGCAATGATGAGAACGTGTTTTTGACTTTTGTCATGTGAAGTAACATGTCTAAAATTTATTATTTTTTGAAATTGTAAAATATTATGGTAGGATAATGAAACAACAATGATACATGTACATTTGTAATTTCTATATATCAATTAAACATTACATTTTTTATTTATTTATTTTTTCTTATTACTTTTAGTTTTTTAAAGTAAAAAATAAAAAATAATTTTCAAAATGTTATGAAATTAACCAAAACAGAAGCAAGATAAAATATAGGAAAGTAGCGAAAAACTAAAGTTTAGAGAACTTGAGAGATGAAGAAGAAATTAGAGATAAAAGAAGATATCATTATATTATTGTGTTTATTTGTTAAGTGCCTTGGACCCTATATTTATAGGGTCTATATTACAAAGGTTTACAAGGGTACCAAAGACCACAATTATATGTCATTAACATAGACATCAATAGGTGCCTTCTAATGTTCTTATTCTATGTAACTCATGTAGTCAATGAACACTCATCTCCGCATGATTCGTAACATATCTCCTTGGATATTCATTAAAGATGTGTATCATTAAAACCTTACTAAGAAAAAATTATAGAAAAGGAAAAAAAAAGTACAATATTCTTGGTTCAAGAAACTGTCTCATTAAAAATCTTACCATGAAAACTCAAGGCAACAAAATTACTATGAAGGAAAAAAATAGTGCATAACACCTTTATGAATTTCCTCTAGATGCAATTATATCTGAGACGAAAAAGTACAATTAATCTTTTGAACTAGTTGTTCAAAAGCTTCACTTGACATGTATTTTCTAGTAAAACATGTTATATCTTGTTTATTATACTCTGATCTAAATTGGTATTGCTTAGATATTTATCTTCTCATACAATTGTTGTAATAATTCCTTTTTTAAAAGAAAACCCAATAGTTCTTGTATGCATAAAATCCCAGATCTCAACAAATTGCATTTTTGACTTGTCTCATGTAATGCTAAAATTTTATAACGAGGATTAGACAAAAAAATGCATATCTAAAATAACAAAGTATATATTTGACTTTGTTCCATTATCTTCGTGTGGATGAAGAAATATATATTTTTAATATATTGACATCAAATAATATATCAAAACATGTACAATTAGTAATGTACATTATTGTCTCTAAATATAACTCAAATATGGTACTTCAAAACCAATTAGTTCCTTATCATTTTCTCAAATTGTAAATCGATCTTTGATCATGTCTAGTAACCTTAGAAATGTGAGTTTTCAATCTAGAACCATATTAACACTTTTGTTACATAAGTTTCACGATTTACAAAATATTATTCTTCGAATACTTAATTTGTAATCTAAAACAAATATTTCTCTTACGTATTCTATCTCAAACTTTTTCTTTAATTAAACAAATTGCAGAAGCTCTTTAGAAGTTTTAATAATGTTTATTTAATTAACATGAACATCAATTATGATAAATTCACAATTTCCAAATGTTTTCTTAAAAAAAAGAGATAAATGATATCATCTTTATATCCCTCGTTTGAAAATATTCACTAAGAATATTGTACAACATGCATAGATAGTTTGAGTACATAAAGAGACTTATTCATTTTGATTAAGTCATTTTTTCAAGAGTGTGAAATGTTTATCTCACAAAAATTAAATCCTTTAGAGAATTTCATATAATCATCATTATCAAGTGAATCATACAAATACGTTGTAACACATCTTTCATATAACAATTGAGTCTTTCATGTGCTACTAAATTTAATGAATTATGAAAAAAAATTGTATTCACTTTAAGTAAATATGTCTCTGCAATAGTAGACTTTTAATATACTCTTAAATAGCATATTAGTGGCGGATCTTGCACAAGATATTGGAGGAAGCCGGCGAACGACAAGTATTAACTAAAATATTATAATTGAAATTCTTAAGAGTTATATAGTTTTTTTTAGAGTTTCACACAATTCATACATAGTCGATAAGTTGAAAAAGTTAGAATTTAAATTCTTACAAATTTTACAATTTTCAGTCACACAATTCACACAAGTTTTTAGAATTTCACACAATTTAATCAAATAAAATATATCTATTTTACGATTTTCGTCTTTGTCGAAAACTTTCTTCTTGAAAAATGTATCAATTTTCTTATGTTTAAACATCGTGTCACTTCTAAAAAATACAGAAATTAAATAAAAAAATTCACAATTAAAAAATAGTATTCCACTATATCATATATAATTGTTAACATGTAAAAATTTGTTAATAGATAGTAGTTGAGTTGCTAACTAAAGTGTTATAATTTGTCTGTTCGTTATTAGTTAGTTTATCCTTCGATATTAGATAGTTTATCTATATATATAAAGATTGTTGTATTAATTTTATTATATTTTATTAGTATAAATTTTAAGAGAGGAAGAACGAATTGAGAGCAGAGATGAGATAAGAGATACATAGGTGAAGAGGGGAGAGACGAAATGATTCTCAAAACCACAAAGGTTATAAGATATATTAATAATTTATCACTATTATTTTGATAACCTATATAAAAATAATAATTTTAAAAAATATAGGGGATCAAGGTAAGATAAGGTAAAAATAATAATTTAAAAAAATATAGGGGATTAAGATAAAATATTTTGAACTTACTAATCACATTTGTTTGTACGAAGATTAAGGTAAGATAACAATATATTTAATAATCACTTTTAGTTTCTTATTTCCCTAGTGAAAAAAATAATTCATCAAATAATAACCAACAAACTAAGTTTTAAATAAATCTTCAATTAATGGCTCAACATTCATTATTATTGATGGAGATTCATATCCAATATATATTTCTAATATTTTTTTGAGACTCCCCTTAGAGAATTCTATTGGAGCCATTGGAATATACGCAACATATCCAAAAGAAAAATCTTAAATGAAGAATATTAAGCTACTAACTAAAAATCAATTGTAAATTAAGGGGATAACATACATATGATAAGTTGTTGGCTTGATGCGGAACGATATATCAACATAAAAGATCGAATGTGCAAAGTAGAAATTGAAACTTATGATCTTATAAGTATTGATCATGTAATAAATTTTAGACGTCTAAAGAATTATCCTTGAAGATCATTTTTGCTATTGAACATATGCTACATTTATTCAATATCAATTTCAATACAATATTTATCAAATGAGAAAGACGTATGAAGAATTATCCTTCAAGATCATTTAGTCACAAGTTTCTGGTTATGAGTTGACAACAACATACATGTTATAATATAATTGACAACAACATACATCTTATAATATAATTGTCAATAACATACATGTTATAATATTTGTCGCTCCTCTCAATATTTTGGGTAAAATCTGTCGGTGATTATAACACTTATTTCGTAAGACAAATTTAAAGCATGAAGTCAAAAATGTTTGTAAGAACAAATTGCCCTTTTGTCATGTCATAGTAGACAAGAATGCTGAGTGAGACAATGTATTCGACATCAATACAAAAGTTACAATTTTTCCTGTTTCCTTTCTTTAAACAACACTTTTACATATCATCTTCTTTTCTATATAACTTTCCATTTCCCATCACAATTACATATTTCACTTTATGCATAACACCTAAATAATAGTGAACAACTCCTAAAATCAATCTTGCAATTTCAATAAGTATAATTTTCTCTCTATATAATCCTTTCAAAAAGTTCTTCACCAACACACACACACACATATATATATATGAAAACCAAGTCATGTAAGCCTTTAAGTTAGGAGATTTGTTTGCAAGGACTTAATTGGTTTTCATTAACATATTATTACTTATTAGTGTCCATTACAGATGAGTTTTGTTGAAATAAAACAAAAACAACTTAATTTTAATATATTTAGATAGGCGTAAGATATGCCAAAAACACCAAAACAAAGTTCTTACAAACTTAAGGGATAATTGGACCCAGAGTTTATGGGCACTCACAAAAAATGTAATACATAAAATAAAAATTCATTATAGATACGAGTGTGGATTTGAGTGATTATATGTAAAATTGAGAAAATATGAGCCTTTTAGTGTCTATTATGCCTTGCATCTGTATATATATTTAAATATAGTTACTTATTATTTATATAAACAACTTAATAATTTTTTTTATGTATATTATATTATACAATTATATTTTATATTTTGTATACTTTAATTTTATTAAATACTAACATTTATAATATTTTATAGAGAACTTATACGGTACATTCAACAATTCCATATAAACCGGTTTATTTGACTTTTCAATTACCAGTCAAATGAATTTTGTTTTGAAAAATCATTTTTATTAATTAAAAAATTATAATAATTAAATATTATTCATTAAAAATATCCTTGAAATAAAACTTAATTTTTTGAATCTTTATTATTTATAATAATAAATATTGAATATCTTTTACGAATAAAATTTAAAAATATAACATATTATAAATAAAAAATTATATTTTTTCTTATAAAATAATGTTTTTTTAAAACTTTTTAATTTATTTGTAATTTATTTTCTTTTCATAGTCAAGAGAGTACTAAAACTTTGCAGTGATCAGAGAGTATTAGGGTGTGCATTAAATACAGAAACAGACACTATAGTACCTTGTCATCCGTACTGCTCCTTACAGAACATAGACAAATACATTACACCAAAGACAGAACATAAAGACTCCAGATGTATTCTGTTAGCACCATATGCCAAATGACCGTCGCCTGCAGCCATATACATCAATAGCAACTCATTGTTTGGTTCCTGTCAAAATAAACTCAATGGCAATGGGTTATTATGTATAGGTTATTTCATGGCAATGGGTTGGCGATAAAAATGCTAGCCCAAAAATAACTGGATCTTTTTGGTCCAATTCATTGGGCCTTGGCTGACTCTATTCCAAGATTTCCGAGTGCTTTTTGAAAGAGAAAAATATATACTAGTAAAAGCTTTAACATATATGTTCCAATTTTAAAATTATCAATAAAATATATTTAAATATGTTAACTTAATAAAAAAATACATTTATCTAAAACTTAAAAAAATTTAAAGTTTATATGTTAGAAATTGTTAATTGGGTTCAATTGGATGAATAAAATTTTAGTTTAATTGATATTTGGTGGATGTAAAAATAAATTATGCATGCTTTGAATTATATTTCATCAAATAGATAATTGTAATTGATAAGAAACTAATATATTAAAAATAATGTAAAAAATGAGAGACTAAATAAACAAAAAATACAAAATTTTATTGGGTTGGCCATTAGATTATTTAGCCCACCTTATAGTTGTTGGACCAATTTTAAATATTTGAACTACAATTACAAGTGGACCAATCTTGAACTAGTCCATTTATGTATCATATACTTCATTTCATGTCAGGGCACGTTGAATAACCATTTAACTAATGTTGGATAATTCATATATCATAGTTAGTTAAATGCTAGTTAGTTGGTTGATTTGTTGTCAACTGGACAAGTTAGTAACAAAGTTGTTACGCTACAACAACAAAATCAGTCATTACTCATCAATAGTCATGGATGATTATAAACTACTCACAAATTATCCAGACATGTGTTTGATATAATTGTCTTGTAGAAAAAATATTATCTTTAAAAATATCATAAGTTAAATTTATTCGTGGTATTTTTATGAATAACATGCAAATGTTTTGGGTAACATTACATAAAGTTAGTCAAAGAACGTCAAACTAGAGAAAAGAAAATACTAATTACATAAAATATGATGAATAAATTTAACTCATGATATTTTTGTAGGTAACCAAAAACAAAAATATAAAAATTAAAAGATCAAATACATGCTATCACCTAACTTATATCAACTAAACAAACAAACTATCAGATCACAATTTTCATATATATGATTAACATACTTAAATTGAAACACCTCAATAAAATATTAAAATTAATAAATTAAAATAGACAAAATACCTCTCATGTTCTTTTAACTTAATTTCAAATAATAATTTAGTTTTTATTTTTATTTTTTTCCAAATTAATTATTTATTTAATCTTAAGTTACGATTTCATTCTTTATGTTTCCAAATTAATTATTTATTCATTCTTAAGTTACGAAATTCAGAAAATTCATATATTCATCAAATTTATAACTCAAATCTTCAGTAAACTTATATATTCATCTTCAACAACATAAAAAACATCAAATGGTGAGTTTTGACTTCGATGAAATTAGTTTATACAATTATGACATATTCAATTAATTATTTTGTCCAATAGAGACTAAAGACAATATAATATATTCAATTTTATTATTATATTCATATTTTTTCTTCACAAATTTATATATTGTACACTTGTTTGTCTCATCTGACCAACCACTTTATATGAATGATTTTTTTACAAAAACATGTCACCTCTAATTCCAGTTTGGAAGTTTGGAAGTTGCTTAGAATAATAATAATAATAATAATAATAATAATAATAATAATAATAATAATAATAATAATAATAATAATAATAATAATAATAATAATAATAATAATAATAATAGTTTCTCAAAATTAATAATAACATTTTAATATAACTTTCAATGTGATATTTATTTGATCACTGTTATAAATAAAATAGAACTATTTTTAAATTATATAATATTATTATTTTTTAAAAATAAGTGCTAGGGTAACACACTCCTTTTACCACACTCAATTATTGGACCACCTCACCCCATTTTTTAAACTTTTAATTTGGTCACCGGTTGTTAATGTTATTTATTTTATTTTTTAATTATTGAACTTTAAATTGTAAATATTTGTCTTTCTCTTCTATATTTTTCGATGCTCTCTTTCTCTCTCTCTCTCTCTCTGATGTTTCCTTTTCTCATTTCTTCCCCGTGACTTGAACTTCCTCCCTCTGATGTTTCCTTTTCTCATTTCTTCCCCGTGACTTGAACTTCCTCCATTTAAAAGAGCTACGATGAATTTATGGGGTTACTATTTTCAATCTCTCTAAATGCATAGAACTCACAAATCACAACTATCTTTGCTCCTCCACATTTTGTTAGAGCTTCCTAAATTCATGAACTTTCTGTTTTAACAGTTAGTTATTATTTAGTAATTAAACAATATAACTAGTAAACTTAGAGGATAGTTTGTTAGGTCTCTAAACTGTAATATATAAGGAGCATTTCTTTCTTCTTTTGGTTTTTAGGAAAAATCATCATGTGAAATACTTTCTTTCCATTTTTTCTTGGATGATGAGCAATTAACAAAAGTATTCAGTTTAACATGGTATTAGTGAATCCACTCTGATTTTTTTTCCTCTTTCATTTCCTTTCCTATTTCTTTTGCTCGTTTTTTCTCTCTCTTTTTTATGGCCTCCGACAACGAACAATCTTCTTCGTCCTCCATGGATACCTCAGAACATCAAGAACCATCACCTTCTAGACCCAATCTGTCTCTGAATCACAGCTATCAACATGATATATTAGATCCGTATTTCATGCATCCCAGCGACAATCCAAGTGTTGCCCTAGTTTCTCCGCCGCTCTCCGCCACCAACTACCATTCTTGGTCGCGCTCCATGATCGTTGCTCTAAGATCGAAAAATAAATTAGTATTTGTGACTGGTGCTCTTCCTCGTCCTGCAAATATTGATCGTCTTTCAATCGCGTGGGATCGTTGCAACACTATGCTCATGTCTTGGATCACCAATTCATTGGAACGTGAAATTGCCCAAAGCGTCATGTTGATGGAATCTGTTTCTGAAATATGGGCTGAACTTCGTGAAAGGTATCATCAAGGTGACGTTTCTAGGGTTTCCGATTTGCAAGAAGAAATTTACAATCTTCGTCAAGGTGATTCTTCAATTACTTCTTACTATACCAAACTAAAGCAATTGTGGCAAGAGCTAGAAAATTTTCGTCCTTTACCTTCTTGTTCTTGTAATGTGAAATGTTCGTGTGCCCTAATTCCCCAGATTTGTGAATATCGTGATAGGGATTATGCAATTCGTTTTCTAAAAGGCCTTAATGAGCAATACTCTGCAGTTCGATCTCAAGTGATGTTAATGGATCCTCTTCCTAGTATAAACAAGGTATTTTCTATGTTAGTACAACAAGAAAAACATCTTTTTCCTAATCCTGAGGAGTCTCCTACCATTGCTGCCATTTCTAATCATAGTGGGGGTTTTCCCAAGGGTCGTGGTTGTGGTCGTGGTTCTCGTTATTGTACTCATTGTAATCGTCATGGCCATACTGTGGTTGTTTGTTTCCGAAAACATGGCTTTCCCCCTCATTTTCACAAGAATGGTAACAACTCTGCTAAGGTTTATGCTGCTGATTCTGTTAACATTGATGATGATCAAAAGTCACAATCTCTCGACGAGCCTTCTAGTGATTTACATTCTGGTTTCACACCCGAACAACAAAAGGCTCTTCTTGCCTTACTTCACCCTTCTTCAAGTGTCAACCATTTAGTAAATCCTGCACAATCAGGTTCTTTTTCTTTTCCTCATGTCTTCAATATTAATAATGCCAATTCTTGGATATTAGATACTAGAGCCACAAATCATGTTTGTTTTAATGCTTCTTTGTTTCAATCCCTCAAACGTATTAATTCTGTTCATATTAAATTGCCTAATGGATGTACCATAGTCATTGAACTAGCTGGAACTATTTATTTTACGGCTGATTTTTATCTGTGTGATGTTCTCTTTATTCCTGAGTTTTCTTGTAATCTTATCTATATTCCATGCTTGACAACTTCACTTAATTGTAACTTGTTTTTTGATGCTCATAAGTGTTGGATACAGGACAATCTTACTCGTAAGAGGATTGGTACAACTGATCTTATTCATGGATTATACTTATTGTCTGACCATTGTTCCCCTATTGCTAATTCCCCTTCCAATACTTGTAATTTTGGTAATTGTTTAGCAAATGTCATAGGTTCTGTTTGTAATATTTGGTACCACCGCTTTGGTCACCCCTCTATTGATACTTTGACGCATATTAATAAAAGTTTCCCTTTTGTTAAATTCCCTAAGCGTCACTCACCTTGTGATGTTTGTTTTAAAGCTAAGCATAAGAGGTTACCTTTTCCCTATAGTATTACTGTTGCAGATTTTTATTTTGATTTGATTCATATGGATATTTGGAGTGCTTTTTCTGTGCCATCTATTTTTGGTTTCAAGTATTTTTTAACTGTTGTTGATGATAAGTCTCGTTTTTGTTGGATTTATCTCATGAAATTGAAGTCTGAAACCTCTTCTTTAGTTAAATCTTTTGTTTCCATGGTCAAACCTCAGTTTGGTAAAACTGTGAAATGCATACGTTCTGACAATGGAACCGAATTTTCTCTTAAGGACTTTTATCAATCTCATGGGATTATCCATCAAACTTCATGTGTAGAAACGCCTCAACAAAATGGCATTGTTGAGGGCAAGCATCAACACATCTTAACTGTTGCACGTGCCATCATGTTTCAATCACATTTGTCTATTAAATTTTAGGCTCATTCTATCATTCATTTAGTTTTTTTAATCAATAGATTGTCATCTAAATTTCTTAAGTTTGACTCTCCGTATCATGTTTTTTATGATCGTTTGCCTGATATTTCTGAGTTGAGAGTGTTTGGTTGCTTGTGTTATACTTCTACTTTAAAGTCTAATAGAAAGAAATTTGACTTTCGTTCTCACAAATGCATTAATTTAGTACATAAACTTGGTACAAAAGACCATGTTCTTTTTTATTTACCCAATAAGGAGATTTTTGTTTCACGTGATGCTATATTCTTTGAAAATGTTTTTCCTTTTCTTATTGTCAATCAAAACAAACAGGGTATTGTTTTTCCTACAACTAATCCTATATCACATCACTTCACATTTGACATTCACATCCCTAACAATAATGATATGCTTGTCCAATCTCCTATTTCTTCTTCAGCTGATTCATCCACCATAGGGCCTCATTTGGACAGTCTTATACCATCCTCTAGCCCTGCCATTTTTCCCCGTTCTGGTGCTTCCACCAGCCCTATTACTCCTGTCCCCAACCAACCTTCCCCATCTATGATACCACTTAGAAAATTTGGTAGGACAATTAACCCACCTTCATATCTTCAAGACTATCATTGTGAGTTACTGATAGGTATAACCCCTAAATTTGTTGGTTCTTCCATGCAACAATCAGGTACTATCTATCCTATTTATAATTACATTTCTTATGATCATTTGTCCTCACCTCATAGAATATTTTCTTTAACAATTTCCACAATTAAAGAGCCTTCTTGTTATTCTACTGCTATTAAAGACAAAAATTGGAGGCTGGCTATACATTCTGAACTTGATGCTCTCAATTCCAATGACACTTGGGAATTAACTACATTGCCTCCTAATAAGTCTGCCATTGGTTGTAAATGGATTTTTAAGTTAAAATTTTACGCTGATGGGTCTATCGAGCGTTATAAAGCTCGACTTGTGGCCAAAGGTTTCAGTCAAACTGAAGGCCTTGATTATTTAGAAACTTTTATTCCTGTGATAAAAATGACTACTTTACGGTTGTTGTTATCTATTGCTGCTTCTAACAACTGGTTTTTATTTCAATTAGACATTAACACTGCTTTTCTCCATGGAGATTTGGTTGAGGATGTTTACATGAAAATACCTCATGGTCTTCATGTTGAGAATAAAAATCTGGTTTGTAAACTCAAACAATCACATTATGGATTGAAACAAGCAAGTCGTCAATAGAACTCTAAACTTTGCAACACTTTGATTGAGCTTGGCTTTCTTCAATCCAAAGCCGATTATTCCTTGTTTACAAAACATGCATCTATTGGTTTTACTATTATATTAATTTATGTGGATGATCTCCTACTTGCAGGTGATGATATGAATGAAATCACACGTCTCAAATATGTCATGCATTCCAAATTCAGTATTAAAGATTTGGGTGTTGTTAAATATTTTCTAGGATTTGAGATTGCAAGGAACTCCAAAGGCATCTCAATTTGCCAACGCAAATACGCTTTGGATTTATTGGAGGACACGGGTCACTTGGCTTGCAAGCCTTCATCCACACCCATGGATCCTACTCTCAAATTACACGCAACTTCTGGCGATCCTCTTTCTGACCCTACTCTTTTTCGTCATTTAATTGGTAAATTGCTTTATTTAACTCATACACGCCCTGATATTTCTTTTGATGTTTGCAGGTTGAGCCAATTTCTCTTTTCTCCTACTACTCTTCACTTGCAAGCAGCTTACAAGATCCTATGATATATCAAGACTACTCCTGGCTGCGGTTTATTTTACAATTGTTCCTCATATTTAAGTCTGAAAGGGTTTTGTGATTCCGATTGGGGGGCGTGTGTGGATACTAGGAGATCTACTTCTGGGTTCTGTTTTTACATTGGGTCCTCTTTAATTTCGTGGAAGAGCAAGAAACAACCCACTGTTTCTCGTTCATCCTCTAAAGCAGAGTATCGTGCCCTTGCACATGCTACCTGTGAAGCACAATGGTTATTATACCTCCTTCATGACTTTCGAATTGCTCATTCTACTCCTGTCCAGATTTTTTGTGACAATCAATATGCCATGCACATTGCTTCCAACCCAGTTTTTCACGAACGCACCAAGCATATTGAGATAGATTGTCACATCGTCAGAGATAAGTTACAGGCTGGTGTTATTCATCTGCTTCCTATTCCTACGACTAGTCAGATTGTAGATTTATTTACTAAACCTCTGCATGCATAGAACTCACAAATCACAACTATCTTTGCTCCTCCACATTTTGTTAGAGCTTCCTAAATTCATGAACTTTCTGTTTTAATAGTTAGTTATTATTTAGTAATTAAACAATATAGCTAGTAAACTTAGAGGAGAGTTTGTTAGGTCTCCAAACTGTAATATATAAGGAGCCTTTCTTTCTTCTTTTGGTTTTTAGGAAAAATCATCATGTGAAATACTTTCTTTCCATTTTTTCTTGGATGATGAGCAATTAGCAAAAAGTATTCAGTTTAGCATATTCAGGAATTGTTAGAGAGGATAAAGAATATGGAGGGTACTGACAAGGATGTGTTCTTTAGGGTGTTGAAGATTGTTACAAATTTATGACAAATAAGGATAATTTGAGGGAAGAACTTTGTAAATCAATTTTGTCAATGATTTCAAATTAGAGAAAGAGGAGTTTTTGAATTCAACAGGATGATTTTATTTATTTTTATTATTTTGAAGTTATTTTTCAATAACAATTATTCAGTATCGAAAATGTTGAATATCAGAGTTTGATCTTGAATGTATTTGTGTATGAGAAGAGATAACAATAGATAGCTTTCTCTGCCAACTTCTCATTAAGAGAGTGTACTACACGCACTCCGAAGATTAAGTAAGAATTGACGACAAGTATGAAAAATATTTAAGTTATAATTTGTGTGTACTTTATGGGGAGTTTAGATACCTAGGGAGTTTAGATTATATAGTAACTCCTTCTAGGGTTTCTAGAACACTCCAGTGATGATCATGAGGAGTCGGTGATCCTTGCAGTGTTCTCTTATGATGGACACATGTCCATTTTCTTATGAATAGGTGGTCGCCATCTAGTGGCTATGATCATGGCAAGATTGTTATCAAGTGATTGTGATTTGAAGTCTAGGTGATGGTTATTATAAATTTAATGTTGATGCACTAAATTTAATGGTCATTATAAATTTTATGTGTAAACTGGACACATAAATTTGTCAAACTTACCTAATATTAAAATAACTAGGGATTATACCTGTGCGTTAAACTAATTTGATGGTCATTTTGATAAAGAAGTCAATTATCCTCCCATACAAAAATTTGATGGTCATTTTGATAAAGAAGTCAATTATCCTCCCATACAAAAATTTGATGGTCACCCCCTACTTTCCCAATACCAGCTTTATCAATAACATCCAAATGAGCTTTCAAAATACTTCTCCATGTATAGTGTTAGTGCAAAAGTGGTTTTAGCTGCAATACTTTGGTAGATATTTTGATAATAACAAAAATAAGAATAAAGAACAATTATCCTCTAATTATATTTGCTAAGTGTGCAGATTAAGTTAGAAGACATATATTTATATTAATAGCTATCTATTTTAAGGTAGCATAAATTACAAGTAAATTAATAATCTAAGTATTTTTAAATACAAAGAATGTTATCACCTAATAAACAAATAACTATATCTACTAATAGAGAAATTCGAAATATAACAATAACAAGTATTGTAATATGTAGCTCAAGTCAAAGCGTTACAAGTATGTGTTATGATATAACCTAGATCATCTGATGAATAAATAAAAGAGAATCTTCTAAATAAAGATCAAAATAACTCTGAACAAACTATTGTAGTTGTGTTTGACTATGATGAATGCGCTCTCAAATACGCCTCCGGTGAATCCGTTAATACAAGCAATGATCTGAATGATCTGCCTCTAATAAGTGTGTCAAGCAAAAACTCGTCTGTCTTTGATAAGTGTGTAAAAAAAATGATCGTTGTCTCTGATAACTGTGACAAGCACTGTATCGTCTGACTCTAATGAAAGTCAACACTCTAGAAAGTCAAAGATTTGAATAGTCAACGCTCTAAAGAAGACAAATATGTTTATTCTTTGGTCAACATATGAATCCGTTAAATTATCTAAAAGTTTGTGTGACATCCTCTTTTAGTAAAATTTGCCCTCTTAAATTAAAGATACGTAAAATAAATCATAAAGATATATATGAATACACATTAAAAACTGATCTAGCTTAAATGGTGATTGAAGATCTCCAACGATAATATTCTTAGCAACACTTCTTCATTATATTTAAGAAGAACTCGTTCAGTCAATCGAGTGTGAGAGAGAGAATGAAAAAGGTAGTGTGTTATATATGAAGAAATTCTGAAATAGTCAATAACACATCAAAAGAAAAGTATGAATGAAAATTTCTCTCATTAGAGAGTTATTAGAATTGATGTAAATTGGTCAAAATATTTTCACACACTTGTACTAATATAGGACTTGATATATAACATCATCTCAATGAAAGTTATAATCTTATAAACAAACACTCATGAAGAGGGTACAACTCTCTCTCTCTCTCTTAAGAGGTACCTGAAAAGGTACAACAACACTAATGAAAAATACTCAAAACTTAAAATGGCGGAGTAAAGACATCAATATGGTTAGGAGAAAAAGACAATAACTCCACTTTGACACCTTCCTTCCAAAACATTGCAAGGTCGTCGACACGTCTGACCTTTTGTCGCACAACTAACAACAACAACCTCAGATAAACCTTATACATTTTGAAACTTATTCATCTCAAAATATTTTATCTTAGTTTCTAAGAGGAATATGAGATCTTTATCTCGTAATAAACTTTTTAGTACTCTAACTGTCCGTGGATTTCCATTCCCACGATAATTCCAAGCTATGCCACTCATTGTCTTAGATAGCCCTAAATACTCCTTATTTAAAGGAAAAAAAAAACAAGACTCCTTATTGAAAGGGAAAATAAAACCTCTTTACTAAAAAGAAAAACCAAAACTCATTATTATAATATTTTTTCATCACAAGTCGACGTATCCATAAGCCAAAACTAAATGCATCAAAATGACATAATCCAATAAAAGATATTCTTCACGAGTAATTTATCAAACATGTTAAGGGCTTTAATTTCCAAATGGCAAACAATCCAAAATTTGATACTTACTTGGTATGAAGTGGGGATATGCAATTGAACAAAAAACATAACCAAAATAAAATCTCTAGACGTAACCAAAACATAATTTTTCGTCCATATTAGTAGATCTATAAGGCCTCCATCAATCCACTACTATGAAGCTTCAGTTTTATCATAGTACTAATAGTCTTCTAGGTGGAAATCATGAATTAGATTATCTCAAAATCGTAAAGTGAAGAAGGATTTGAATTGTTTTGTTTTTCATGATAAGTAAATACCAATGGATTGTGTATTTTGGACTAGAAGCCATTTGCTATGGTATATATCTTTTGTTCATGCTTCCTGATGTTTATTCAAAATATGCCAAAAAAATTATTGAATTAGAGCTTTCCATAAATTATTAATTCATTTTTTCACTACTAGATCGAATTTTTTCACTACCACATCTTAGAATATGATATAATACCAAAAAATTGTATGAATTGGAATAACATCCACCCTAAGTATCATTCTTGAATTGTTAAATATAATAAGAAAAAAAAAGTATACTGTTGTAGATTTTCTTTTCCAACGGATGTATTTTTTAGGCATGGAACGGCTATATTATATATACCAAGAATAATGTAAAATATCTAACCGTTAAAAACAGTGGGAAATTCGACCGTTGAGGGGCAGAAGTCTTTCAGTTTCAAAAAACAGCTCTAATTTCTTTAAAAAAAAAACAAAAAAAAAACTCTAACGGCTATATTATACACATTCATTCTTATATAATCAAAAGAGAAGCAAAGAGACTTTACTCATCGTTGCATGACAAGTCAGAGGTAATTTTTATTCATTTTTCACATATATTATGAATTTTTATTCCTTGGTTTGAGCTGGTTCTTGAGATATGAATTTGGGTTTCATCAAAGTTTTCTCCGTTTTTGGTTTTGGTATTTTTTCTTCATAAAGCCTCAAACTTTAATAGTTTTGAGTAGTGGGTTTGGTGAGAGAAATTTTGGGTCAGCTTCAAATTTTACTTCAAGTCTTTTAAAGATTCATGTGGGTGGTGTTTGATTTGTTGTAGGAATTCAAATTGCAGACCACGTCATGTGATGTCATATGATGCACTTGGAGTGTGATTCAGAATACAACTGCATCACACTGCAACAAAGTACATATTTTTTGAATGTTCTATCAAAGTAATGCACATTGAATCTTCAGGAAAGACATAGTTTTGGTGAGTTTTTTTTAATAACATTTTTATATTATATGTCTCTTCTTCTATGTAATGGCATTTTATGACTACTTCGTTTCATTTTCGTTTAATCTTTATGATCTTAGGACTTCCAAGTTTTGTTCTAAGTTGAAAACACATTTTTATTATCATTAATATAGTTGCTTATTACTAAATATAATAGAACATATAAAATATTGATAATAAATATGAAAAACAAAAAAATAAAAATAATTTTATATGAATAAAATGAGAAAAATAATTATAATAATAAGTATAATAAAATTTAGATACTCAAATTAAAACAACTAAATTTTAATTAGAGTAACTAACTTTTACTTAAAATTTAACTATAATAACAAATTTATTACCAATTTTACATCCCTAATAAAATGAAAACATTTCATAACAAAATCCCCAAAATTTAAATCATTTATGGGGTTTACAGTTTATTTCCAATATCTCACAAGTTTAATTATTTTTTATTTTTCACTATTTAATTTTAATGTTTGTTTTTCCTTTTCATATTCACTATTTAATTTTAAGGTTTGTTTGTTAAAATTATTTTAACAAAAATAATTTTGACATTTAAAATTTTAGAGATTATTTATTACGGTTTTTCTAAGAAAAACAAATGTTGTTTTGTGGTTTTTTGTCATAAAAAAGTAATATTTTTGAGAAATTGCTTAAAGCAACGGGTTTTTGATATAAATATTCTCTTTTTTTAATTTTTAATACCAGATTGTCCCACTTCCAAAAAATAATACTAAAATGCCCTACTTTTTAACCCCAGTTGCAGATTGCAACTTGGGGATGCGACCTCCTGAAGAAAAAACATTCCAACCCCTCTAGATGGTCGCATCCAGGATGCGATCTCCTACTAGCTTCATTTTTGTTGTTGTTGAATTTTGTTATTTATTATTGGGTATATTATATTTATTATTATTAAATATTTTAAAAATAATGATAACATTAAAAAATATAAAATATTATTATAAATAATAAAAATAATTAATTTAATAATATTATATAACTTTTAATAATTATTATAATAACAAAAATAATAATAATTTTAATAATAATAATAATAAAAAGAAAATTCTATTAATAAAATAAAATAAAAATACATTAAATTAAAAGAAAAAATACATTAAAAAAAAAAAAGAAAAAATACTACAAATAAAAAAAATACATCAAATAAAAATTAATTATTGTCATCTAAATGACCTCCAGTTCCACATCTACGCGGTCGTCGAACTCGTCTTATAAATTAATAATATATAAAATATTCTATATATAAGACATTAATATAAAATATAAAATTAACAATATATAAATTAATAATATATAAAATATTCTATATATAAGACATTAATATAAAATATAAAATTAACAATATATAAATTAATAATATATAAAATATTCTATATATAAGACATTAATATAAAATATAAAATTAACAATATATAAATTAATAATATATAAAATATTCTATATATAAGACATTAATATAAAATATAAAATTAACAATATATAAATTAATAATATATAAAATATTCTATATATAAGACATTAATATAAAATATAAAATTAACAATATATAAATTAATAATATATAAAATATTCTATATATAAGACATTAATATAAAATATAAAATTAACAATATATAAATTAATAATATATAAAATATTCTATATATAAGACATTAATATAAAATATAAAATTAACAATATATAAATTAATAATATATAAAATATTCTATATATAAGACATTAATATAAAATATAAAATTAACAATATATAAATTAATAATATATAAAATATTCTATATATAAGACATTAATATAAAATATAAAATTAACAATATATAAATTAATAATATATAAAATATTCTATATATAAGACATTAATATAAAATATAAAATTAACAATATATAAATTAATAATATATAAAATATTCTATATATAAGACATTAATATAAAATATAAAATTAACAATATATAAATTAATAATATATAAAATATTCTATATATAAGACATTAATATAAAATATAAAATTAACAATATATAAATTAATAATATATAAAATATTCTATATATAAGACATTAATATAAAATATAAAATTAACAATATATAAATTAATAATATATAAAATATTCTATATATAAGACATTAATATAAAATATAAAATTAACAATATATAAATTAATAATATATAAAATATTCTATATATAAGACATTAATATAAAATATAAAATTAACAATATATAAATTAATAATATATAAAATATTCTATATATAAGACATTAATATAAAATATAAAATTAACAATATATAAATTAATAATATATAAAATATTCTATATATAAGACATTAATATAAAATATAAAATTAACAATATATAAATTAATAATATATAAAATATTCTATATATAAGACATTAATATAAAATATAAAATTAACAATATATAAATTAATAATATATAAAATATTCTATATATAAGACATTAATATAAAATATAAAATTAACAATATATAAATTAATAATATATAAAATATTCTATATATAAGACATTAATATAAAATATAAAATTAACAATATATAAATTAATAATATATAAAATATTCTATATATAAGACATTAATATAAAATATAAAATTAACAATATATAAATTAATAATATATAAAATATTCTATATATAAGACATTAATATAAAATATAAAATTAACAATATATAAATTAATAATATATAAAATATTCTATATATAAGACATTAATATAAAATATAAAATTAACAATATATAAATTAATAATATATAAAATATTCTATATATAAGACATTAATATAAAATATAAAATTAACAATATATAAATTAATAATATATAAAATATTCTATATATAAGACATTAATATAAAATATAAAATTAACAATATATAAATTAATAATATATAAAATATTCTATATATAAGACATTAATATAAAATATAAAATTAATAATATATAAAATATTTTATATATAAGACATTAATATAAAATATAAAATTAATAATATATAAAATATTTTATATATAAGACATTAATATAAAATATAAAATTAATAATATATAAAATATTTTATATATAAGACATTAATATAAAATATAAAATTAACAATATATAAATTAATAATATATAAAATATTCTATATATAAGACATTAATATAAAATATACAATTAACAATATA
Organism: Cicer arietinum; assembly: GCF_000331145.2. Classification (NCBI taxonomy): domain Eukaryota; kingdom Viridiplantae; phylum Streptophyta; class Magnoliopsida; order Fabales; family Fabaceae; genus Cicer; species Cicer arietinum. The sequence continues at coordinate 29,002,935 of NC_021165.2, read as the reverse complement.
TAAATTAATAATATATAAAATATTCTATATATAAGACATTAATATGAAATATAAAATTAACAATATATAAATTAATAATATATAAAATATTCTATATATAAGACATTAATATTAAATATAAAATTAATAATATATAAATTAATAATATATAAGACATTAATATAAAATACTTACAAATGCTTGAATATATAAAGTTGGATAATTCCATGAGTAAAGTTGAAGAAAATGTGTTTGAGAAATTGGAGAAAGTGTGTTTGAGAAGTTGGAGATAGTGATTTTTAGATTAAGATAGAGGAAGTGTGTTTGATGATCTTGGTTGATGTAGGTTTGGGGGTGTTTATATAGGAAATCGCAGGGCCATAAAGCGATCCTTAGATTCAGCCACGTGGAAGGTTGCATCCCCCTTCAGGAGGTCGCAAGGCCATGAAACGACTTCTTTAAGAGGTCGCAGGGCCAAACAACGATCTCCTGATGATGAATCCCAACCGCTCATTTCTTCTAATCGATGGTTGTGGATGTTTGATGATGAATCCTCATACTTTTAGTTGGACCAATCAAATTGATTTATTCAATTTTTAATCTTGACCATCCAAATCATTTATCAATGGTTGTGGTTTAGTAGAAAAATATCAATCCTCATACTTTTAGTTGGACCAATCATATTGATCTATTCAATCTTTAAACTTGACCATCCAAATTCATTTATCAATGGTTGTGGTTTAGTAGAAAAATATGAATCCTCAAACTTTTAGTAGAAAAATATGAATACACCAATCAAATTGATGTATTCAATCTTTAATCTTGACCATCCAAATTTATTTATCAACGGTTGTGGTTTAGTAGAAAAATATCAATCCTCATACTTTTAGTTGGACCAATCAAATTGATCTATCCAATCCTACTAACTTCTATAAATAGAAAACTAGATCACACTATATTACCACACCTTCTATCTCATCATACCTTCTATCTCATCATACCTTTTATCTCATCATACATTCTATCAATTACATAATCATGGCTTCTCAACAAGTCATTTGTATTGTTTATTACAATGGTTCAATTGTCGATGGAGTTGAAGGGAAAACATTTGTAAGTGATTACAAAAAGGCGTTTAAAGTACATTCCAGCAGCAACCTTGCTCGTCTAAAGAATCTCATTAAGAAAAAGTTGCAGTTCGACGACAACGTGACGATAACTGATATAGTTTATCGACACCTTGTATTCTTTGGTGAAAATACAACCAGATTTGAATTGATGAAGGTTTGTGATGACGAAGATGTTCAACTCATGTTTGATGTTTATGCACAATGGTCATAACTTGGCACCATTGAAAGTGGTCCTACTTCAACAAATCAACCATCAACCTCAAACATGCCTAATCCCAACTATATCCCATCACAACACTATGAACCATACTCTAGCCCTTATCAACCCGACATATATTCTCCATCACAACACTATGAACCATACTCTAGCTAAAATGAACAAACTCAACATGTCCACAATATCTCCCAACAACTTCATAACGAATTTCTCCCAACAAGTCCACAATGTGATCTTCCACTTAGTGTCCATTATAATATCAATGAGGAAGAATTAGGTGATTATAGTGAAGATGATGAAACATACTTCGATTCATCTGGTGATTCTAACGATGATGATGTTGATGAAGATATGGAAGCAGAAGATCAACTTACCCCACCTGTATGCGATCCACCATTCCACATGAAGAACATCAATCTATCCACCGCAAACCAACCAACTGAATTTGATCACATGTTCATTGACGAAGTCCCAAATTTAGGTGGAACTCTTGAAATTGGAATGAAGTTTCAGAACAAGGATGAATGTGTACATGCAATCAAGCGTTATCATCTAAAACAATCATTGAACTTTGTGGTGCAAAAATCAGATCTAGAAAGGTACGTTATTATTTGTTCACATCCAAATTGTTTGTTTAGATGTAGAGCTTCAAAACGCAAAAAAAATGAATTGTGGGTGATTGGGAAATTGAATGCGCCTCATACATGCACAAATTCTGCACTATCACAAGATCATACAAAGCTCGATTCTAACATGATATGTGCAAGTATAATGCAAGTTATGAGGATGGACCCTTCAATCAAAGTGAATGTCATTATTGCTCAGATTTAGGCTTTGTATAACTACACAATTAGTTATAGAAAAGCTTGGTTGGGAAAAAATAAGGCAATCGAACAAATTTATGACAATTGGGAAGAAGAGTCTTACAATCAACTTCCACGATGGTTATTAGTTATGCAAACGTTTGCTCCAGGAACCATAATGAACATGGTTTGATAAATGGGATGACAATCTTTCATAGACTATTTTGGGCTTACGTTCCATGCATATATGTGTTTAAATTTTGCAAACCAATTGTACAAGTTGGTGGAACTTGGGTTATACGACAAGTATAAGGGAACTCTATTGGTAGCAGTTGCACAGGATGTGAACGGCAATATCATTCCAATTGCTTATGCTCTTGTGGAAGGTGAGACAAAAGAGGCTTGGAGTTTTTTTTTTTAGAAATTTGAGATCACACGTCACTCCACAAGCCAACATTTGTTTGATTTCAGATAGACACGAATCTATCAAAAATGCTTACAATAATCTGAATAATGGGTGGCAACATCCTCCGTCAAAGCATGTGTTTTGCGTCTGACATATTTCACAAAATTTTGCAAGGGAATTTAAGGATAATGCTTTGAAGAACAAGATTGTTTCTATGGGTAATAATTTAATTCTTACTTCTTATCATTAATTAAAAATTAAATTATGAAGTTTTATAATTATTAGTCTAATAAAAGCATTGTATGCTGTTTCAATACAGGTTACTCAATCAATGAGTCTACATATCGATACTACCGTAGAGAAATTGGCATCGTAAACCCAGAAGCTAAAATTACGTATTTCCAATTTCATAAATTCGATCAAAACTATCGACTCTATGACTATTTGATTTACGTATTTCCGATTTCATAAAATTCATGCATTTTTCTGTGTATATCTGACCAGAAGCTAAAATTGATGTGTGTTGTTTTTGCCATGGTTGGAAATAGTGTAACTGTTTTATAATATGTTGATTGGACCAAAGCAGTGATGGGAAGGTTGTGTGGTTCTTTTAATACTGCGTTCATCGACTCCACAAGGTTGGTGGTCATCTGACCCCAACGGCTACCTCCATCAAATGCTTGAATCCAATCTGGGTTTACGATGCTAATTTCTCTACGGTAGTATCGATATGCAGACTCATTGATTGAGTAACCTGTATTGAAACAGCAGACAATGCATTATTAGACTAATTATAAAACTTCATAATTTAATTTTTAATTAATGATAAGAAGTAAGAATTAAATTATTACCCATAGAAATAACCTTGTTTTTCAAAGCATTATCCTTAAATTCCCTTGCAAAATTTTGTGAAATATGTCGGACGCAAAACACATGCTTTGACGGAAGATGTTGCCACCCATTATTCAGATTATTGTAAGCACTTTTGATAGATTCGTGTCTATCTGAAATCAAACAAATGTTGGCTTGTGGAGTGACGTGTGATCTCAAATTTCTCAAAAAAAAAACTTCAAAGCCTCTTTTGTCTCACCTTCCACAAGGGCTAAAGAAATTGAATGAATATTGTCGTTCCCATCCTGTGCAACTGCTACCAATAGAGTTCCCTTATACTTGCCGTATAACCAAGTTCCACCAACTTGTACAATTGGTTTGCAAAATTTAAACGCAGATATGCTTGGAACGTAAGCCCAAAGTAGTCTATGAAAGATTGTCATCCCATTTATCAAACCATGTTCATTATAAGCTGGGATTGTTTCCATTTTAATAATGATTCTTGGAGGAAACGTTTGCATAACTAATAACCATCATGGAAGTTGATTGTAAGACTATTCTCAAGTGCCATAAATTTGTTCGATTGCCTTATTTTTTCCCAACCAAGCCTTTCTATAATGACCTTCACTTTGATTGAAGGGTCCATCCTCATAACTTGCATTTATACTTGCACATATCATGTTAGAATCGATCTTTGTATGATATTATGATAGTGCAGAATTTGTGCATGTATGAGGCGCATTCAATTTCCCAATCACCCACAATTCACTTTTTTTTTTTTGCGTTTTGAAGCTCTACATCTAAACAAACAGTTTGGATGTAAACAAATAATAACATACCTTTTTAAATCTGATTTTTGCACCACAAAGTTCAATGATTGTTTTAAGATGATAACGCTTGATTGATTGCATGTACACATTCATCCTTGTTCTGAAATTTCATTCCAACTTCAAGAGTTCCACCTAAATTTGGGACTTCGTCAATGAACATGTGATCAAATTCAGTTGGTTGGTTTGCGGTGGATAGATTGATGTTCTTCATGTGGAATGGTGTATCGAATACAAGTGAGATAGGTTGATCTTCTGCTTCCATATATCTTCATCAACATCATCATTGTCAGAATCACCAGATGATTCATCGAAGTATGTTTCATCATCTTCACTATAATTACCTAATTCTTCCTCATTGATATTATAATGGACACTAAGTGGAAGATCACATTGTGGACCTTTTGGGAGAGATTCGTGATGAAGTTGTTGGGAGACATTGTGGACATGTTGAGTTTGTTAATTTTGGCTAGAGTATGGTTCATAGTGTTGTGATGGAGAATATACGTTGGGTTGATAAGGGTTAGAGTATGGTTCATAGTGTTGTGATGGGATATAGTTGGGATTAGGCATGTTTGAGGTTGATGGTTGATTTGTTGAAGTAGGACCACTTTCAAATGTAATGTATAACTCAATGGTGCCAAGTTGTGACCATTGTG
>NC_021165.2:28996385-28997198 GCF_000331145.2 Cicer arietinum | reverse complement strand
GTGGGATTTGGTTTTCTATTTATAGAAGTTAGTAGGATTCATATTTTTTTACAAAACCTTCCACAACCGTTGATAAATAAATTTGGATGGTCAAGATTAAAGATTGAATACATCAATTTGATTGGTCAAGATTAAAGATTGAATAGATCAATTTGATTGGTCCAACTAAAAGTATGATGAGGATTGATATTTTTCTACTAAACCACAACCATTGATAAATGAATTTGGATGGTCAAGATTAAAGATTGAATAGATCAATTTGATTGGTCCAACTAAAAGTATGAGGATTCATCATCAAGCATCCACATCCATTGATTAAAAGAAATGAGCGGCTGTGATTCATCATCAAGAGATCGTTGCCTGGCCTTAGGACCTCCTGAAGGGTTCGCAATATGGGGATGCTACCTCCCACATGGCTGAATCTGAGGATCGCTTTCTGGCCCTGCGATTTCCATATAAACACCCCAAACCAACATCAACCAACATCATCAAACACACTTCCTTTATCTTAATCTAAAAATCATTATCTCCAACTTCTCAAACACACTTTCTTTGATTTCTCAAACACATTTTCTTCAACTTTACTCATGGAATTATCCAAAAATCATAGAGCTGAAAGTCGATACATTCAAGCATTTGTAAGTATTTTATATTAATGTCTTATATATTATTAATTTATATATTGTTAATTTTAAATCTTATATAGAATATTTTATCTATTATTAATTTATATATTATTAATTTTATATTTTATATTAATGTGTTATATATAGAATATTTTATATATTATTAATTTATATATTGTTAATTTTA
>NC_021165.2:28977561-28996111 GCF_000331145.2 Cicer arietinum | reverse complement strand
TATTCCCTCGAAGGATAAATTGAAATGTCATGGTCATGTCAACAAAAAACCGAACGACGCCGTTAGTTTGATTAGTGCTATGGTTGAAAGATGGAGACCAGAAACGCATACTTTTCATCTCCCAATAGGTGAGTGCACAATAACTTTAGAAGACGTGTACTATATTTTAGGATTAAAAGTGTCTGGTTTTCCGGTTCAAATTTTGTGAATGTGAAAGATGTTTGTCAAGAATATTTAGGAGTTATCCCACCTGAGGGAGCAACAAAGGGTAATTTTATTAAATTAAAATGGCTTAAAGATACTTTTGACAATGTTGGTGAAAACGCATCGGAAGTAGAAAAACAAGCATCATGTCGAGCATATATATTACGTATGATTGGAGGATTGTTGATGCCAGACAAATCCAATAATCGTGTACATCTAAAATATCTTTCAATCTTGGGCGATTTAAATAAAGCATCCCATTATAGTTGGGGTTCGGCAGTTTTAGCAACACTTTATAGAGAATAATACATTGCTACGAAACCCCCGATGTAATGTCGATGAGAGGATGTGCATTGTTGTTGCAAAATTGGGCATGGTATCGTTTGACTTGTGTTGCTCCGGATGCACCCAGTGCATGGATATTTCCACTTGCACAAAGGTAACTATTGCATATAATTTTTATATATTTTAATTTTTTAAAATTTATTATTTACCGTATTACTAATTTTATTATATTTTTATTTTTTATATATTTGACAGATTTAATTCCGGGGGTCTAAATTTTAGTAGAGTTCCTCACAATGATATAGAAGGATACCAGAATACTATCGATCATATGATGGTTCAGGAAGTAATATATTCATATTCATTCTCATGTAGTTACACTTTAACTTTTTTTTTATATCTCTTAATATTTATTTTAGTCTATTTTTTTAACATTCAGTTTCGTTGAAGACCGTATCTCGGGTTCCAACACGAGGTACCCGAACAAGAGATCAACACTTGGACTTCATGTACCTATCTGCACTGTTATCATATCGTCGAAAAACATCATGCAGATAGAGTTGCACTTCAGTTCGGCTTTCATCGACAAATTCCGCAATCTCTAGAAGATATGACGCTCTACCATGAGATCGACATGAGGTGTGGCGTCGATGATAATTGGAGTGTGGTTTGGAAAGATGAGATTCAACATTGGAATGAACATCATAATTACATATTGCAAGGTCAATACGTTGAAGGTGTTTTATGCCACACTAAAGAATATATATGAATTGGTTCAGACATCACACTAAATTATATATATTTGTGGAAAGATACTTGCGTGATCCACGTTTGCAACCTTCAACATATCCCGATGTTCACTCTATGCCTCAATCAATCCCACAACAAAATACCATGCACCAAACACCGTCTTTATCATTACCACAACATCTTCACGAAGCTGCAGATATACCGACTCAATATTACGTTCCTTCAGTGCCAACAATACCAACTCCCATTAATCCGACCGAGAGCGGAATTTTCTATAATTTGTTTGGTACTCATTGCACAACTCCTGAGTCGGCTTATGCGGCTTTTGATTCTATGTATAATGTCGAAACTCAAAATTATACGGAAGCAGGTGGTAGTGGTTCTAATCCACAAACAGATTACAACGAGGATCAACCACAACAACCTCAAGTTGTTCAAAGGGCTAGACGAGTTCGACGACCGCGTAGATGTGGAACTGGAGGTCATTTAGATGAAAATAATTAATTTTTATTTGATGTATTTTTTTTATTTGTAGTATTTTTTTCTTTTTTTAATGTATTTATGCTTATATGTTAATGTATTTTTATTTTATTAATAGAATTTTCTTTTTATTATTATTATTATTATTAAAATTATTATTATTATTATTCTTTTTATTATTATTATAATAATTATTAAAAGTTATATAATATTATTAAATTAATTATTTTTATTATTTATAATAATATTTTGTATTTTTTAATGTTATAATTATTTTTTAAATATTTAACAATAATAAATATAATATATCCAATAACAAAACTCAACAACAACAAAAAACTTACAAGCTTGTAGGAGGTCGCATGTGACCATCTAGTGACATTGAAATTTTTTTGCTTTAGGAGGTCGCATTCACAGGTTGCGATCAGCAACTGAGGCTAAAAAGTATGACATTTTGGTACTATTTTGTAAAAATGGGGAAATCTGGTATTAAAATAAAAAAAAAGGATATTTGTATCAAAAATCCTAAAGCAACATGTCATTTAAACAATTTTTTAATTTTTTTTATAAAAAATTTGTAATATATATATATAAAACTTTTTAAATTAACTATTTTTTTAAATAAATAATTTTTTTTACAAAATACGTTTAACAAATAGAACTTTACTATTTTAATCAATAGAAAACAGTGAGATTCATGTATTGAGATTCATGTATTTAATCAATCAAAGATAGTGTATTGAATAATATGTTTTGAACAATATATTCGTAGCATACTTCAATATTTTTTGTCTTATGCTCTTATCTCTGCCTCAATCTAAATTCGAATCATATCTTATTTGAAGGAATCTTGAAAATAAAAGATTATCATTTCATGTCCTAAACAATTTTTTGACATTAAAATTTATTTTTCTATTATTCGGTTAAGTTATATCTTAATATAGAAAACAATTTTTGAAAGATAAGTTATATTTCATTTTCTTTAAATATCTTTTTTTATTTAAATTATTTACCAATATACTTTTTTTTTTAAATTATATATCAATCTATAATTTTTTTTGTATAATAGGAAGTTTGTAAAAGGAAACTTCATAAATGAAGTCTACTTTTGCAATGACAATTTAGTGTTACTTTGTTTTTCTATTATTTTATTTAATATAGAAGTCTTGTTTTGAAAAAAAAACTTTATTTTATTTTATTATATAATTCATTCATAAAATTCTATGCTTATATATATGTTATACTAGGTTATACTATATGGTTAATTTAATATAAGTTAAATATGTCTTTGGTTTTTATAAGATTTATTTATTTATTTTGGTATAAGTTTTTATGTTTGGTTTACATCCTGAAAATATAGTTTTATTCTAAAATAATTTTTCAATTCAACTTATGTTACAAAAACTCTAGCACTCATAAGATGACTAATTAATATTCTCTAATTGAATCATTATTTATGGTGATGACTAACTTAGCATCATCTTGGTATCGTCTTCTAGTGGTGACTTTCTCACACGTACGGCATATTAACAATGTATATGCTTATATATTTTATACACTAAGTTATACTATATAATTTAATGTAAGTTTAAATATATGCCATGAAAATGAGACTATTCGGTTAACTCGAAAGTATTGTGCAAATGTTACGACAATTGATTACAAATATTTAAAAAATTGACAATTGGGGAAATAAGTTATATAAAATTGTTTATAAGTATTTAAAAAATTGTCAATTTAATTTAGAAAATGATAGTTTCTGAGTAATAAGTCTCGTCTTTAGCCGACGTAAGGAACATGCGTTTAGGGCAGTGAATCATTTGAAAGTTTTTTCAATTTAAAAATGATTTTTTTTTTTAATATCAGTAACTTATTTTGTAGAACTTCTTCTTTTTCAAGTTTTTTTACCCAAAACTCCTCAATACAAAAGGAACCTATCAATAGTGAAAAAATTACTATTGAAGATTTTCAAAAATCTATTAATAATTGACAAATCCAAAAAATTAAAAAAGAATAGGTTTATGAATCTGGCTTTTTCAAAAAATTTCTCAAATCCGATTTTATAATCAAAACAGAAGAAAGAGATGATGTCCCTTTATTCTACAAAAACATGGTGACAGGAAATATAATTTCATACACATAAGTCTTGTCCAGATTGACATCAAACCTTTAACTAGGGAAGGACTAAACACATCAAACCTTTGTGTCTTACGGGATGCAAGGTTCTTGAGCTTCAAAGATTCAATTATAAGTTCTTTTGAATGTTATCCAGATTTTTCATTGTTTTTAAAAGACCCAAACATATTAAAATATCTTGTTTTGCAAATCAAAACTCATAATTACAAGATGCTACCAGAATCTATTCCTCTAGCAATCATTTATAAAGTACATTACAAAGCTATGAGTGAAACCCTATTTTTACAAACCATTTTATCAAAAGCAAGCACTTTTATTCCAAAAGCCATCCTTTGGAAGGACATAAATCTTCCTTAAGAATGGATACTTGAAGGAACCCAAGTCTCCTGAACAATCAAAACCAAACACTCATTTGAGGGAAATTATCCCGTACAATATCGGAAGGGTAAAATTAAGTTTTTTAAGAACTTCTAGTGCCAGACATTATGATGTTGGTTCCTCCATCAATACTGTTGACCTTGAAAGAACCTCAAGACTCCCCTTAGTGATACATTTACATGATAAGATATAAAGCTTTTTAAAACCACGTTTTTCGTGTTCTAGCATTCCAAGTGTTTCTTTTCAAAATGTTGACTATTCCACAGATGTGCCTCATCAAATCTATACAGTACCTCAGGCTGCTGACGAGGAACAACAAAACATTTTACGAAACATTTCTCCACCAACTTCACCATCCTTTTCTGCAATAACTGAAAATGATATCAACGAATTAAATACCATAGAAAAAGAATTTGAAGTTGATAGGAAAATTCTAGACGATGATTTTTATGCTTTCCAAAATACAGAAAAAAGAATATGGTTCATCAACAACTTTATGGAACAAAGAAAAGAAATCCAAAATGAATTTTATGAGTTCGTTTTACAAAACAAAACTCATATTTTATTTTTTGATTAGTTTGAAATCTATGCATCACAAAATCAAATTTCATATTAATTCAAGCAAAACCAGAATTCTGTAAATCCCGTAACAACTAGAAATAAAACTATAGAATGGGAAATGTCAAATGGTAGGAAAATACAGTCTGAACATCCACCATTGAGACATATCAAAATAGCTAGAACAAACAATAGATGTTGCACCTTACAAAACCCCAAGTGATAATTCAGACAAGGATATTAGGAATATCCTTCAACAACATAATTTTACAAATGCCCATCTTAGCACAATTGCAAAACAATTGACTAAGATATAGGAACACCAACAGACTACTGTTGTTTCTTCTGCTGAGACAATCAGATCCAAACTGAAAACCCAGTTTTTAAGCCATTTCAAATCTCAAAAACAAGCAAAAATCTATTTACGGAAGGCATCTCATAATTTACTCAAGCCTTACGGGACCAACTCAGTAGGATGGAACATTCTTCTACCTCTTCACCGTTGGTGACTAAGGATACCCTAGAAAAAACAATTACAACTTTAGACCAAGTTTTTGAAGTTGAACAAGAACCACAAAATCAGCAATTGTGCAAACTCGAATGGCAGAAGAATCAATCTCTAGCAATGATCACAACACCAGACCTAGGTATTGAAAATAGACCCAATGTCCTTTCTCAGTCTAAGTTCAATGCCAATACTGTCTATGAATGGAACATAGATGGTATGTCTGAATACAATATCCTTAGTCTCCTTCAGCAAATGACAATACACTTGATAAAGCCATTCCTGAACTCCTATTTGCAGGATTCTCATGCCAAATTAAAGGATGGTTAGAAATATTAAATGCAATCCAAACCACAGAGGAAGGAACTCCCATCCTCGATGAGATAGGAAACCCAGTACCTGATGCAGTTGCAACACTAGTTCACATAATTAGTAAGCACTTCATAGGTGATCCAACTCACTTAAAAGATAAAAATGTAGAACTCCTTTCAAACCTCAGATGTAAAACACTTTCTGAGTTCCAAAATTACAAAAACAATTTTTTAACTAGAGTTATGCTTAGGGAAGATTCAAACCAACCTTTCTGGAAAGAGAAATTCCTTGCAGGACTCCCAACCATTTTAGGAGAAAAAGTTAGATACAAAATCAAAGAAGTCTTTGGGATAAACCAAATTCCATATAATCAATTAACTTACGGGGAATTGGTTAGTTTCACACAAAAAGAATGATTAAAAATCTGTCAAGATTTAAAACTACAAAAACATCTAAAATGGGATATGAATAGAACTAGGCAAGAACTAAGGTCTTTTTGCAAACAATTTGAACTTCCCACAACGACTATTTCAAACGACTTTGGAGGATCTTGCTCAAAAACATATAAAAAAGCATGCGGAAAGTTTTCCCCAAAACCAAGCAACTAGAAATTTTATAAATCTAAACCTCAAAAATCTTATAAGCAAAGAAAGCCATTTGAAAGAAAGTTCAAACCCCAAACTTCAAAACAAATAACCTGGTATAAATGTGGCCAATGACACATTTCAAGATATTGCAAAAGAAATAAAAAACTTCATGAATTAAAAATTGATGAACAAATGATTCAAAAAATTGAGGCAATACTAACAGATTCTGGGATAGGTACATCAGAAAATGAAAAACCTTTACAATTTGATGAATTATGGACCTCATAATCCCATAGTGACTCAAAATCTAGTTCAAAATCAATTAATGTTTTAACAAAAGATCAAGAATGAATTCTCGATATAATAAAATAAGTTGAAGATACAGAACTTCAAAAGGAAATAATAGGTAAGTTGTTGAATACTTTTGAGATAAAACAAAGTCAACCTTCCACATCTTCATCAAAATTTCTTCCTAAAACCACCTATGATTTAGCAAAAATCTTAGGAGCAAAAACAAGATTACAAACCCCTGTTACAATCCAATCTCTTCAAGAGAAAATTAAAATCATAAAACAAGAGATAAAGACTCTTAAACAAAAACAACGCAATGATTCAAATATTCTCCAAAATCTTGTTTCCCATGTTCAGAATCAATATTCTTTAGAAATAGAACAGGAAGGAGAAAAAGAAGATGAAGAAAACAAAATCACAAACTTAGAAGAAATCCCAGAAGATTTCTTAATCCACTTTGGTAACAACAAGACAATATTTAATCAAAACCACTTTGGTTTTTTCTGAAGATTTCAAAATTGAGACAGTTGCACTTATTGATACAGGAGCAGACCTAAACAGCTTAAAAAGTTGCATTGTACCAAACAGATTTTTACAAAATTCTAATGAAAAACTTGTTGCAGCTAACAACTCCAACATTATTATCAAAAACAAAACTGAAGCTTCTATTAAAAATGGTAAAGCTTCAATCAAAACTCCTTTTGTTTTATTAGAAAATATAAATTATACTATCATTTTAAGGACTCCTTTCATTAATATGTTAGCTCCCTATTATGTCAATTATGATAACATTTCCTGTAGAATAAAAGAAACAAAATTGTTTTCCCTTTCAATGAAAAACCCAGGACAAAGAATTTAAATCTTTTGAAGCTTGTTCCGTTTACAAAAGTGAATTAAATTGTTTAATTCAAAGAAAAGAAAAAAAATTATGTTTATGTTTCCTTTCTTAGAATTGGAGAACAATTGCAAAAAAGTTTCATAAAACAAAAAATTTCAGAACTCCAAAAAAGAATTTAAGATGAAATTTGTTCAGATATGTCGAATGCTTTTTGGGATAGAAAACAACATATGGTAGATTTACCATATGAAAATTATTTTTCTGACAAACAGATCCCAAAAAAAGCTAGAACCATTCAAATGAATTATGAACTTGAAGAATATTGCAAAAAAGAGATAAAAGATTTAGAACAAAAGTGTCTAGTAACAAAATCTGGATCTCTCGGGAGTTTTGCAACTTCTATGTAAATAAAAATTCTCAAATAGAAAGAGGTACACCTAGGTTAGTAATAAATTACAAACCTTTAAGCAAAGCATTAAAATGGATTCGATATCCAATTCTGAATAAAAAAGACATTTTACAAAAACTTCATTCTGCATTTGTATTTTCAAAATTTGACATGAAATCAGGATTTTGGTAAATTCAGATTGATCCAAAAGATAGGTACAAAACTGCATTTACTGTTCTTTTTGGTCAACATGAGGGGACGGTAATGCCCTTTGGATTAAAAAATGATCTTTCAGAATTTCAAAGAATCATGATTGAAATTTTTAATCCATTTTCAAACTTTTGTATTGTCTATATTGATGACGTTTTAGTTTTTTCTGAAACTATTGAACAACATTTCAAACACCTTTTATGATCATTAAGAAAAATGGATTGGTTGTTTCAAAATCCAAAGTTTCTCTTTTTCAAACAAAAATCCGTTTTTTAGAAAATTATATCTCTTAGGGTACCATCACCCCTATTGAAAGATCCTTAACATTCGCGGATAAATTCCATGACAAAATTCTTGATAAAACAGAATTATAAAGGTTCTTAGGAAGTTTGAACTAGGTGTTAAAATTCAGTCCTAACATTAATAGAATAGCAAAACCTCTGCATGATAGGTTAAAGAAAAACCCTGTCGCATGGTTAGAAGAGCATACCAGAATAGTTCAATTAATCAAAAAACAAGTTAAAGAAATACCTTGCCTACATCTAGCTAACCCATCAACAACAAAAATTGTTGAAAAAAATACATCAGATATAGGATATGGGGGTATTCTTAAACAAAAAATAAATGACAAAGAATGCATTGTTTAGTTTACATTTGCGCGCTTGACTGATTGTCACAAGAACTACACTACCATTAAAAAATAAATTCTTTCAATTGTTATGTGCATGTGCATTGCAAAACTTCAAAGTGATTTACTCAATCAAAATTTTTTACTTCATATTGATTGTAAGTCTGCAAAAGAAATATTTTTCGCCAGATGACAAGCAATCCTTAGTATTTTTTATTTTGAAATTGAATTTATTAAAGGAGATCAAAACTCAATTCCATATTTTCTAACCAGAGAATTTCTCCAAAATCGAACTTTAGTAATGCCCAGAAAATCCAAAAGAATTGAGGTCCAAAAGGACCGACCACAAGAAAACCCAAAACCCATCAGATCTTGGGTCCATGTCGTCGAAGAAGATGAAGCCCAAAACCAAATTCAAAAATGGCTTGACAGCCAACAAGTTTCACAACCTCAAAACATTGAAGCACTACAAGCTTCACTAGCAAAAGAAAAGCATTGTTTACAAAAAATCACAAAGCTCCAAAGCCTCCAAAAAGAAATTAAATGTCTCTCCATGGGACAACCATTTCCTCAACCCAATGAAAAGGGAGAGTCTTCATCTTCAAAAACCCCTTCTCAAAATATTCTTTCAAAACCTTCAGAGGAGAGATTATCCTGTAAAATCATCTTAAAATTCCCACAAGAAGAATTTTCAAAAATTGTTTTAAAACAAAATGAATCTCATGTTACTTTATCAAATTTTAAACCAAAATATGAGTATTTTGTTAAAACAGATTTTTAAACCATTTGGACAATAGAGGATCATTTTTTTTATATAAAAATCCTCAATTGACCATTTCAAAGGTTTTCCGAGATGGCTGGTTTTTCAAACCATGGAATTTATCAATACCCCAACCATATTATAAGTCTATTCTCGAATTAACATGTTCTGTAATGATTCAAGACAACCCAAAAGAAGGCCCGGTTGGCTATTCAACTACAAAAATCCACAAAATAATCCCACCGTCAGAATGTGGAACAAACCTTCATACACCAAAACATTTCCCTATTGATTTCAAAATCACAATAAACCATTGCAGAACTTTCAACTACCGGGACTACCAACAGGTCTGGTACAATGTTTTCCTCATCCAAAAGTAGAAATTTAGTCACACTGGTACAATGGTACAATGTGACTAAATTTTTGATTTTGGATGAGGAAAACATTGTAACAAGCCTGTTGGTAGTTCTAGTAGTTGAAAGTTCTGCAATGGTTTATTGTGGTTTTGAAATCAAGAGGGAAATGTTTTGGTTTATGAAGGTCTGTTCCCCATTTTGAAGGTGGGATTATTTTGTGGATTTTTGTAGTTGAATAACTAGGGCCTTCTTTTGGTTGTCTTGAACCGTTATAGAACCTGTTAATTCAATAGACTTATAATATGGTTGGGGTTTTGATAAATCCCATGTTTTGAAAAACCAACCATCTGGGAAAACCTTTGAAATGGTCAATTGATGATTTTTATCAAAAAAGTGATCCTTTATTGTCCAAATGTTTTGAAAATCTATTTTAACAAAATACTCAGATTTTGGTTTAAAATTTGATAAAGTATCCTGAGATTCATTTTGTTTTAAAACAATTTTTGAAATTTCTTCTCGTGGGAGTTTTGAGATGATTTTACAAGATGATCCCTCCTGTGAAGGTTTTGAAAGAATATTTTGAGATGGGGTTTTTGAAGATGAAGACTTTCCCTTCTCATTGGGGTGAGGAAATGGCAGTCCCATGGAGAGACATTCAATTTCTTTTTGGAGGCTTTGGAGCTTTGCGGTTATTTGTAAATAAAGCTTTTCTTTTGCTATTGAAGCTTGTAGTGCTTCAATGTTCTAAGATTGTGAAACTTGTTGGCTGTCAAGCCATTTTTGAATTTGATTTTGAGCTTCATCTTCTTCGATGGCTTGGGCCCAAGATCTGATGGGTTTTGCAGAAGAAATGGGTTTTGGGTTTTCTTGTGGTCGGTCCTTTTGGACCTCAATTCATTTGGATTTTCTGGGCATCACTCAAGTCATGTTTTGGAGAAATTCTTTGGTTAGAAAATCTGGAATTGACTTTTGATCTCCTTTAATAAACTCAATTTAAAAATAAAAAATACTAAGGATTGCTTGCCATCTGGAGAAAATTTGTTTTGACGCAATATTTTGAACATCTTTTTGTAAAACTTCTTTGGCAGACTTACAATCAATACGAAGTAAAAAATTTTGATTGAGTAAACCGCTTTGAAATTTTGTAATGCACATAACAATTGAAATAATTTCTTTTTTAATGGTAGAGTAGTTCTTTTGACAATCATTCTCGTGCACAGATGTAAACTGAACAATGCATTATTTGTCATTTATTTTTTCTTTAAGAATACCCCCATATCCTATATCTGATGCATCTGTTTCAACATTTTTTTGTTCTGATGGGTCAGCTAGATATAGGCAAGGTATTTCTTTAACTTGTTTTTTGATTAATTGAACTATTATGGTATGCTCTTCTGGCCATGCGACATGGTTTTTCTTTAACATATATCTTCTGGCCATGTTATTCTATTAATGTTAAGGACATAAATTTAACACATAGTTCAAACTTCCTAACAACCTTTGTAATTATGTTTTATCAAGAATTTTGTCAGGGAATTTATCCGCGAATGTTAAGGATCAATAGGGGGTGATGGTACGTGGGAGATATAATGTCCTAGAAAACGGATTTTGTTTGAAAAAGAGAAACTTTGGATTTTGAAACAACCAATCCATTTTTATTAACGATTATAAAAGGTGTTTGAAATGTTGTTCAATAGTTTCAGAAAAAACTAAAACGTCATCAATATAGACAATACAAAAGTTTGAAAATGGATTAAAAATTTCATTTATTATTCTTTGAAATTCTGAAGGAGCATTTTTTAATCCAAAGGACATTATTGTCCACTCATATTGATGACGTAAATGCAGTTTGGTACCGATATTTTGGATCAATATGAATTTGCCAAAATCCTGATTTCATGTCATATTTTGAAAATACAAATGCAGAATGAAGTTTTTGTAAAAGGTCTTTTTTATTCGGAATCGAATATCGAATCAATTTTAATGCTTTGTTTAAAGGTTTAATGCTTTGAAATCTTCAGAAAAAAAAACCAAAGTTTTTCTTATTGTTAGTGATCTTAGGACGAATAAGAAGTCTTTCGGGATTTCTTCTAAGTTTGTGATTTTGTTTTCTTCATCTTCTTCTTCTCCTTCCTGTTCTATTTCAAAAGATGTGGAGCTGTTTTATTTCAAAAGATGTGGAAGGGTTGACTTTGTTTTATCTCAAAATTATTCTACAACTTACCTATTATTTCCTTTTGAAGTTTTGTATCTTCAACTTGTTTTATTATATCGATAATTAATTCTTGATCTTTTGTTAAAACATTAATTGATTTTTAACTAGATTATGAGTCACTATGGGATTCTGAGGTCCCTAATTCATCAAACTATAAAGGTTTATCATTTTCTGATGTACCTATCTTCTGGTAGTGTTTCTTCTTATTATGAGGTTTCAAAAAGTATTGCCTCAATTTTTTGAATCATTTGTTCATCCATTTTTTTTAATTCATGAAGTTTTTTTATTTCTTTTGCAATATCTTGAAATGTGTCATGTTTGGCTACATTTATAACAGGTTATTTGTTTTGAAGTTTGGGGTTTGGATTTTCTTTCAAAATGCTTTCTTTCACAGTCCTTTGAAATAGTCGTTGTGGGAAGTTCAAATTGTTTGCAAAAAGACCCTAGTTCTTGTCTAATTCTTTTCATCTCCAATTTTAGATGTTTTTGTAGTTTTAAATCTTGACAGATTTTTAATCCTTCTTTTTGTGTAATACTAACTTATTCCCCATAAGTTAATTGATTATATGGAATTTGGTTTATCCGAAGACTTCTTTGATTTTGTTTCTAACTTTTTCTCCTACAAGGGTTGGGAGTCTTGCAAGGAATTTCTCTTTCCAAAAAGGTTGGTTTGAATCTTCCCTAAGCATAACCCTAGTTAAAAAAGTGTTTTGTAATTTTGGAACTCAGAAAGTTTTTACATCTGAGGTTTGAAAGGAGTTCTGCATTTTTTCTCTTTTAAGTGAGATGGATCACCTACGAAGTGCACACTAACTGTGTAAATTAGTGTTGCAAATGCATCAGGTATTGGGTTTCCTATCTCATCGAGGATGGAAGTTCCTTCCTCTGTGGTTTGGATTGCATTTAATCCTACCATCCTTTAAGTTGGCCTGAGAATCCTGCAATTGTCATTTGTTGAAGGAGACTAAGGATATATATTATATTCAGACATACCATCTATGTTCCATTCATAGACAGTACTGGCATTGAACTTAGACTGAGAAAGGATATTGGGTCTATTTTCAATACCTAGGTCTGGTGTTGTGATCATGGCTAGAGGTGGATTCTTCTGCCATTGGAGTCTGCACAACTGCTGATTTTGTGGTTCTTGTTCAACTTTAGAAACTTTGTCTAAAGTTGTAATTGTTTTTTCTAGGGTATATTTTTTCTAGTTGTAATTGTTTTATTTCTAGTTGTTACGCATAATTCTGGTTTTGCTTGAATGGATATGAAATTTGATTTTGTGATTCATAGATTTCAAAGCGATCAAAAAATAAAATGAGTTTTGTTTCGTAAAACAAATACATAAAATTCATTTTGGATTTCTTTTCTTTGTTCCGGAAAGGTTTTGAAGAACCACATTCTTTTTTCTGTATTTTGGGAAGCATAAAAATCATCGTGTAGAATTTTCCTATGAACTTCAAATTATTTTTCTATGGCATTTAATTCGTTGATAACTGTTTCAGTTATTGCGGAAAAGGATGGTGACATTGGTGGAGAAATGTTTTTTAAAATGTTTTGTTGTTCCTCGTCAGTAGCCTGAGACACTATATAGATTTGATGTGACACATTTTTGGAATAGTCAACATTTTGAAAAGAAGCACTTGGAATGCTAGAACACGAAAAATGTGGTTTTGAAAAGCTTTCTATCTTATCTGGTAAATGTATCACTGAGGGGAGTCTTGAGGTTCTTTCAAGGTCAACAGTACTGATGGAGGAACCAACATCAAAATGTTTGGCACTAGAAGTTCTTGAAAAGCTTAATTTTACCCTTCTGTTATTGTACTGGATAATTTCCCTCAAATGAGTGTTTGGTTTTGACTGTTCAGGAGACACTGATTTAACTGCTCATTCAAGTATCCATTCTTCAGGAAGATATCCTTCCAAAGGATGGTTTTTGGAATAACAGTGTTTGCTTTTGATAAATCGGTTTATAAAAATAGGGTTTCACCCTTTTTATTTTCAACATTTTTTGTTGCCGTAAAGGCTGAGAACTCTTGAATTTGGCGCCTGGCTTGACACACAGATGATGAAAACAGGTGCAGACATTCATAAGATCATTGAAGAATTTTGTACTCGAATGACAAGCACGTTAAAGGAATGTTACCATAATCTTGGTACATTCAAACAAGACGAATTACACATAATAGAAAATACGGTTGCTATCCTCGAAATTCTTCACAACGAATTCATTGGTGATATGGAGATATTTGATAGAAAAAGCAGACAAGAATTCTTTTAGAGTCAAAGATCTTGAAAATCATTATCAAAGAATGACCCATAGATATTATGTCCCCAATAGATTTAATAATCATAGTCTAAAAAATACATATATCTCCTCACTACCCGAAGAACTCTAACCAGAAATCCATATGATGTTAGCAACAACTCAGAAAGATATTAAAGCCATGAGTCTCGGCCATATACATCAAATAACATTGGAGACACTAGAAAAGCTATGTAGATCGTAGAACACAAATCCAAATTCACCAAACAAAAAAACCTTACTTGGAAATCAAGTGCAAAGATAACAAATGCAATTGTTCAACAAGAAAAAGGTTTATAATCAATTACTAACCTCTTTTTCTGATAGCGTTTCAGCAAGTGTACTGAATCGTTGCAAGTAATAATAAAACGGTAGTACCGAGTGTCGAACTCAAGGATTGCGTTTTACTATTGAATAATATTTAGTTACTAAAATTGAACAAAAGGTTCCCAAGTTGATTGAAATAATATTTAAAATTGACAACAGTAGTAAAATTGATCCTTTATAAATTGAGAAAAATGTCAGGGATAAGTTTCACTTCGAATCCAACCTTGGTGTCTAATTTGATCCTAGTTATTGAATTCCTTTATTGAATTATTACTGAATTCTCTTTATTATTCTTGCTCTAATGCCTTAGTAAAAGAACCTTTAATTCCAAAGTAACCACTAATTCCTTAGTAGATTTAAGATTAGAAATAAGCATTACCGTATAGAAATTCTCTTGTAAATTATTGCTTTGCAACTAATTTAATTGGTTTCATGACCTGCACCTATGTCTAGACTACAAATTCATGAATTTCTCATCTCAAGCATTTGTAAAGTCCACTTCTGTTTCAAAATACAAATCGTAGAACATTTTAATGTTGATCAAGCAATAAAAAGCATTAAGCACAGAGATGAGAAAAATAATTCAACAAACTCATTCGTATAACTAGAAATCAAATCATAAAAATAAGGGTTTCATCTTGTTACACTCATCCCTAACAAATAGGATTTAGTTACTCATGACAGAAATAAAAGAGATAAAGATTAGAGAGAAATTACAAGAAGGATTCATGAATGATTTTTGATAAAACTGCTCCAATGATGTTAGAAACGGCCGTATTTGAGTTTCTATGCTAGGGCACAAGTCTCCCAACTTCCCAATAGTAACAAAGATCCCTAAAACAGTAACATTATGCGTTTTTATGGTTGTAGGTGCGCGTTGCGCGCCCCAGGCACGTTTAGGCAGTAGCAGATGCTGGAAAAAGCGCTTCTGGCGCGCTTGGGCGCGCTCCAAGCGTTCAACATCTGCTATCCGGCGTATATTGTATTTGTATCCTCTTTCGAGTCTGAATTTGGTTCCGGTGTCTTCATGAACTTTGTAGCTATGGATCTTAACTTTCATTTGCACTTGGTTTGACTCCAATTGGACATCTACAACTCCAGATATGGCTGAAATACGCTACTTATGTCATGTTGATTTCTCACCAAAATTCAGCACTACACTAAAACAAAACGCAATGTAAAATTACGAAAAATTCCTACTTAATCAACGAAATAAAAACACAACATTTTATCAACTCAAAGAAAAAAAATCAACAAAATATATCAAATAAATCCTTAATTTAACTGATGATTGAGGATAAATAAGACTAAAATAGTGGGAAAATATTCATATGATGAAGAATCATCACAACCCCAAACTTAATCTATTGCTTGTCCCCAAGCAACAATTAATTTCAGATTTGGTCTAGTTAAATGCACACTTAAATTCAATTTCTCAAATTAAATCAAACTCAATTTTTAAAGTTCTTGCTACTGCAAAACATTCATCATGCTCTATGGTTGTTCGCAAAAAGACAACAAGATTTGTACACATTGGCATTCATTCATCAAATTCAACTCTCTCTTCACACAATCTCACCAAAATTTCTCTCAAGTGTTTAGAAAGGGTTATGAATTTATCGCTCAAATCCTAGAACATGCATCACGCTACCATAGGCTTGAAAAAATTCTAGTTAGCAATCACAATGCAGTAAACACATACATTTTTGGAGGACTTTCGGGTTGTAATGGGGCTTAGGTAAGGGTAGGACATTTTAGGATAGTAGGCTTTACCACTTGGAGTTAGGCATATATTTCCACCTTATTCTACCTTTTTTTTTCTTCACCTTTTCATTAAGGAGATTCTCAAACATTGACAAAAGAACCAAGAAGATATTATTTACCAAAGTACACAAATTGAGATTTTTTTTTCTTCTTTTTTCTTTCATTTTCTTTTTCTTCTTTTTATTTTTTCTTTTTATTTTCTTTTTGTGAGAATCACCACCCCAAACTTAAAAAGTTGATATCCCATGAGCAACCCCAAACTTAGAATTTTATCAAGACAAGAATTTTTTTTTTTCTACCTAACTCCAAGTAAGGTGATTTAATTAAAGTCGGGTGTTTTGCTTGTAATGTGGCTAGTAACCGAAATAAAAGGGCAAGGCTCAAACGGGCTAGCAAAGGGTAAAATTTTCATAGGGTAGTTAGAAAGGCTCAAACGACCAATAAAATTGCCTCAATGTATGCATAAAGTACAAGTGATGCAAGTTAGTATTAGTGCAAGTTCTAGAGGGATAACACATGTCTGGATAATCACACAACAAAGAATTTAAGTGTTTAGACTTAAAAGCTCACAACTAGGATAATAAGAGAGAGTATGAACCATCAAAATAAAGCCAACATGCTTCTGAAAAGTTAAAATTGTATTTTTGAAAAATTGATGGCATATTAGCCTTCTACAACCATTTAGTAATCAAGAATGCATGCATTAGGAAGGCTTGTTGACTTGAGCAATAACATAATCTAAGAAATGAAATTTAACTTGCGAAATCACAAACAGAAATTTTAAGATTAAGTGCAAGTCAGTACAACTGTTTCATCATAGTACACATTTAGTGAAAGGAAAAAAAAAACCTAAAGAAAAGAAAGTCACACTACACTGACATTAAACAAAGAAAAACGAGAAAACGGAGAGCAACAGGACAAACAACAAAAAGAAAAAAAAAAAGGAAAGAAAACTTCTCTCAGTTTAGTAGTTCAAGGATTCTCGTTTAGATCATCCGCTCCTGTTCTGCTATGGTCGCCAGTATACTGGTGAGGTGCAAATAGATCATCATAAAACATGCCTCCTGGTGTCTGTTGAGCGAAGGATATACTTGCGACCTTAGTTTGTTTTTCTTTTTTGTTGGGTTGCCATTAGGTTCTGCAAAACAAGTATTCATACCCATAGTTCAAAATATTTCAAGTTAGAGATAATTAATTTAAGCATGGTCCCCTTTAGAAAAATAAAAACTTAAGTGGCCCTGGGTTAGTCCAACAAAATTGTATATGATAATAGTGCGTATGCATTGAATGGCATTTTAACGAACAGTTGGAGTGCAATACAAATTCCGTGGTCCTTAAGGTGCAGAAGTGGTTGTGTCATTTTAACAAACAGTTGAAGTGCAGTCATGTTTTGTGGGAATTAAGGTGCAAAAGTGGTTGTGTCATTTTAACAAACAGTTGGATTGCAGTCATAAAACACATGAACAACTCACATATATGCAACATTATCACCTATTCAATCTCAGAAAATCAACATGCATGTAGGAACAATTCCTAATACTAACATAAATTCGACATGCATGTATGAACAATTAAGGAACCCAGATGCATCGATGAACAAGAAAGAGTTGATATTAGAAATTGAGGGAAACTTACTTGAGGATGAAAGAATGCTGGATAGTTGAGGAAAACTTACTTGAGATATTGGAGGAGGGTTTGGAGAGTGATAATGAAGAAAAGGAGATTGACCTTTGATGATAATGGAGGAGGTTTGGAATGTGAGAAGACGGGGGTTTTACAACTTGGCCGTGAAAAACGCTTCAGGCGCGCATCGACAGTGACACTACTTGGAAAAAGTGCTTCAGGCGCGCGTTGACAGTGACAAATGCTGGAAAAAGTGCTTCAGGCGTGCTTGGGCGCGTTTCAGGCGTGCGGTTACAGTGGCAACACTTGGAAAAAGCGCTTTAGGCACGCTTGGGCACGCTTGGACGCGCTTGGCTGCGCATTCGGTCATTTGGAGCTGTACAATCGCTTCTCAACGCATCTTTTTGATTCTTTACTCATACCAAACTTCAAAACTAAGAGAACTAGAAATTAGAGACTAAAATTGGAACTAAATGGAGTAAAGTAAATCTGAAATGCAATAAATAAATACGGTGCAAAGGATATAAAATTGGGTTACCTCCCAATAAGCGCTTCTTTAAAGTCATTAGCTTGACGTTTCAACTATTGTCAAGGTGGTATATATGACAGGAAGAACACATCATCATTCTCACCAAGAGATACATATTTCA
>NC_021165.2:28941086-28977103 GCF_000331145.2 Cicer arietinum | reverse complement strand
GATATCTTAAAAATGTATAACTCAAGATTTGCCCCTCAATCATGCGACATATACCAGATATAAGACAAGTATCACACTCTTCATATAATTGTAGTAGAATATCATCATTATAATCTTTCATGTTTTACAACGAATAGTTATCTCAAACAAAGAAGAGACAAACCACTAGACATGACATTAGCAAGTTCAGCAAATAAAAAAAATAACATAAAATAAAATAAAATAAAAAATTTTATTGCAGAGCAAAAAATTTCAATTAAGTGAATAAATTAAATTCAATAGTGAATTGACAATCCCCGGCAACGGCGCCAAAAACTTGATAGCGTTTCAGGAAGTGTACTGAATCGTTGCAAGTAATAATAAAATGGTAGTACCGAGTGTCGAAATCAAGGATTGCGTTTTACTATTGAATTATATTTAGTTACTAAAATTGAACAAAAGGTTCCTAAGTTGATTGAAATAATATTTCAAATTGACAACAGTAGTAAAATTGATCCTTTATAAATTGAGAAAAATGTCAGGGATAAGTTTCACTTCGAATCCAACCTTGGTGTCTAATTTGATCCTAGTTATTGAATTCCTTTATTGAATTATTACCGAATTCTCTTTATTATTCTTGCCCTAATGTCTTAGTGACAGAACCTTTAATTCCAAATTAACCCCTAATTCCTTAGTAGATTTAAGATTAGAATTAAACATTACCGTATAGAAATTCTCTTGTAAATTATTGCTTTGCAACTAATTTAATTGGTTTCATAACCTGCACTTATGTCTAGACTACAAATTCATGAATTTCTCATCTCAAGCACTCGTAAAGTCCACTTCCGTTTCAAAATACAAATCGTAGAACATTTTAATGTTGATCAAGCAATAAAAAGCATTAAGCACAGAGATGAGAAAAATAATTCAATAAACTCATTCATATAACTAGAAATCAAATCATAAAAATAAGGGTTTCATCTTGTTACACTCATCCCTAACAAATAGGGTTTAGTTACTCATGACAGAAATAAAAGAGATAAAGATTAGAGAGAAATTACAAGAAGGATTCATGAATGATTCTTGATAAAACTGCTCCAATGATGTTAGAAACGACCGTATTTGAGTTTCTATGCTAAGGCCCAAGTCTCTCAACTTCCCAATAGTCAGATTTCATGGTTGCAAGTGCGCGTCGCGCGCTCCAGGCGCGTTTGGGCAGTAGCAGATGCTGGAAAAAGCGCTTGAAGCGCGCTTGGGCGCGCTCCAAGCGCTCAACATCTGCTGTCCGGCATATATTGCATTTGTTTCCTCTTTCGATTGTGAATTTGGTTCCGATGTCTTCATGAAAGTTGTAGCTATGGATCTTAACTTTTATTTGCACTTGGTTTGGCTCCAATTGGACATCTACAACTCCAGATATGGCTGAAATACTCTACATATGTCATGTTGATTTCTCACCAAAATTCATCACTGTACTAAAACAAAACGCAATGTAAAATTACGAAAAATTCCTACTTAATCAACGAAATAAAAATACAAAACATTTTATCAACTCAAAGAACAAAAATCAACAAAATATATCAAATAAATCTTTAATTTAACTGATGATTGAGGATAAATAAGACTAAAACAGTGGGAAAATATGCATATGATGAAGAGTCGTCATTTTCCCTCTTATTTTTTCAGATCTCTTTCAACATAAAATGCTTGGCAAGCCCATTCAAATTTTGTGGATTCTATCAGACCTCGTTTGAGTAACTGGTTGCATTCTTCTTGAGCCAAAGCTAAATCTGATGGACTCATTCCTGGATTAGTAGCTTTGGTTGGATTGATATCCTTATTGGGCTTGAAAGGAAGTTGGACAAATAACTGTTTGTTTGTCCATAAAGGTTTTGGATGAGAGAATTTTCCATGACTGTCTGCACAAAGTTTGAGCAGTTTGGACTTAATTTCTTCATATTCAACAGGAATTTCATAAAAGGAATACAAATTTAATATTCCTGAATAAGGTTTAAATTCTCGTTTAAATTTGATTCATGTAGGGAGAATTTGGAGCCTCTTTGCTGCTGAGTAAACATCCATACCCACAACAATATCTTTATTTAGGAGGCTACTACCAATGACCTTTGTCCAAACTATGCATTCTGGGAAGAATCAGATTCCAATTTTCTCTTTTGTCATCAAATATGTTCTGAAAAGCTTTTCCATCTGCTGCTACAAAGTATGCAGCATGTTTCACCGATGCTTCGATAAGGAGGATGCTTGGGTTCATCATTTTTATTTGTGCACCAGTATCCATATAGGCTATAACTTTCTTGGGATGAGAAAACTTTGATGCGAGGACATGGATTTCAACACAAGGGAGAGGAGAAGTAGGCAAAGTACTTCCTACTTCTTGGAATGAGTAAATAGGAAAACATCTATCATTTCCTGATTCATCAAACGATGCTTCATCTGAAGAAGAGTTATCTGAGGAAGAGTTTTGAAGCGCAAAAATTGTTTCTTCATTGGCTGAGCTTTGTTCAGAATACAAGGATTCTAGATCTCCTTCTAGAGGTTGAAGAGAGTTGATCAACTTTGTGGCTTTGTTGGTTTTATTAGGACTTCTGTTAGAAAAATGTCCATTTTCTCCACAAACAAAACATCTTTTATTTTCCTTTTTCCCTCTGAATTGCTTTCTTTTAAAGAACTTCAAAGATTTCCTTTTCATTTCCTTCTTGAAGATTCTAGAAGATTTAGTGTCTTTTCACCGATGATGTTTCTTTCCTGTTGAATAGCTGCTTTTGTTATCTTGGGAGTCATCCTCTGACTCCCAAGATGTTCCTATAACACTTCCTCCAAAATTCCAAAAGGAGGAAATTTCGGATAAAAGTTTCTAAGCCATGACAATCACAGAAAACCATGAATTCCCACAAGAAAATAATTCTCTTGCACAATTCTCAAGAAAAAATAGTGAAGATTCCTCTTCCTTTGAGAAAAATGATTCTTCCAAAGATAAATTAATTAATGAAAGATCTGAATCGTTTTCATTAGTATTAGAACAAGAAATAGAATCTAAAAGGAATTACATGAACATTTATAGACTTTTTTTTGGTAAATGTAAAAGAGAAAGATCCCTTTATGAAGAATCACTTGAAGAAAATCCAGTCTTTGGAAAAAAATAAATAAATGGTGGACCTTGGTTCACGTTTGATGATATACCACCCAGTCGTTGGAGAAAGAGACTCCTTGAATTTGGTGCTTGGCTTGACACTCACATGATGAAAACAGGTGCATACACTTATAAGATCATTGATGAATTTTGTTGTAGAATGAAAATCACGTTGAAGGAATGGTACCATAATCTTGATACATTCAAACAAGATGAATTACACATATTAGAAAATATTGTTGTTGTCCTTCGAATTCTAAACAACGAATTCATTAGTGATATAGAGATATTTGATAGAAAAAGCAGACAAGAATTCTTTTAGATGAGATGTTGTTCTCTTGGAGTCAAAGATCTTGAAAAACATTATCAAAGAATGACCCAGAGATATTATGTCCTAAATGGATTTAATGAGTCTAAAAAATACATATATCTGCTCACTTACCCAATAACTCCAACCAGAAATCCCTAGGATGATAGCAACAACTCAGAAAGATATTAAAGCCATGAGTCTCACCCAGATACATCAAATAACATTGGAGGCACTTGAAAAGCTATGTAGATTGCACCAACATTTCTTAGAAATTGTAGAACAAAAATCCAAATTCACCAAGGCATGCAAAAAGCCTTACCTAGAAATCAAGTGCAAAGGTAACAAATGCAATTGTTCAACAGGAAAGAAACATAATCGGCGAAGATACACTAAACCTTATAGAATCTTCAAGAAGTAAAGGAAAAGGAAAGCTTTGAAGTTCTTTAAAAGGAAGCAATTAAGAGGAAAAAAGGAAAATCAAAGATGTTTTGTTTCTGGAGAAAATTGACATTTTTCTAAGAGATGTCCTAATAAAACCAACAAAGCCGCAAATTTGATCAACTCTCTTCAACCTCTAGAATCCTTGTATTCTAAACAAAGCTCTACCGATGAAGAAACAATTTTTGCGCTTCAAAACTCTTCGTTAGATAAATCTTCTTCAGATGAAGCATCGTTTGATGAATTAGGAGATGATAGATGTTTTCCTATTTATTCATTCAAAGAAGTAGGAACTACTTTGCCTACTTCTCCTCTCCCTTGTGTTGAAATCCAAGTCCTCACCTCAAAGTTTTCTTATCTCAAGAAAGTTATAGCCTATATGGATATTGGTTCCCAAATAACAATGATGAACCCAAACATCCTCCTTACAAAAGCATGGGTGAAAAATGTTGCATATTTTGTAGCAGCATAAGGAAAAGCTTTCAAAATAGATTTGATGACAAAAGAGAAAATTGGAATCTGATTCTTCCCAGAATGCATAGTTTGGACAAAGGTTATTGGTAGTAGCCTCGCAAATAAAGATATTGTTGTGGGTATGGATGTTTATTCAGGAACAAAAAGGCTCCAAATGCTCCCTATATGAATCAAATTTAAACGAGAATTTAAACCTTATTCAGGAATATTAAAGTTGTATTCCTCTTTTGAAGTTCTTGCTGAATATGAAGAAATTAAGTCCAAATTGCTCAAACTTTGCGTAGACAGTCTTGGAAGATTCTCTCATCCAAAACCTTTATGGACAAACAAATACTTTTTTGTCCAACTTTCTTTCAAGCTCAATGAGGATATCAATCCAACCAAAGCTTCTCATCCGAGAATGAGTCCATCAGATTTAGCTTTAGGTCGGGAAGAATGCAATCAGTTACTCAAACAAGGTCTGATAGAACCCACAAAATCTGAATGGGCATGCCAAGCATTTTACGTTGAAAAGAGATCTGAAAAAATAAGAGGGAAAAAGAGGTTAGTAATTAATTATAAACCTCTTAATCATTTTCTAAAAGATGAAAAATTTCTCATTCCGAAAACCTCTTCATTAAACATCTGTGAAAGATGCTCAGATCTATTCCAAGTTTGATATGAAGTCAGGTTGTTGGCAATTGGGTGTTGATCCTAAGGACCGTTACAAAACGGCGTTCTGCATTCCTAATGCCCAATACAATTGGATAGTATTACCATTTGGGCTCAAGGTAGCTCCCTCACTATTTCAAAAGGCCATGACTATAATTTTTGAGCCAATTCTCAATAGTATCCTCATCTGCATCGATGATGTGTTGTTATTTTCAAAAGATGAAAATGTTCATAAAACGTTATCGGGCCAATTTTCCCAAATAGCCCAAAACCTTGGAATGATGCTCTCTGAAAAGAAGAGTCAATTAGCCCAAACAGAAATCGATTTTTTAGGAATGCATTTCTCTCAAGAGAAATATCAACCTCAACCTCATTGCTCAAGAACTGTTAAATTTTCCTGATGAAAATCTCACCATTAAACAAATCCAGCAATTCCTTGGTATAATCATTTATATCAGGAAATTCATAACAAAGCTTGCAAAATACACAAGTCCAATGTCACAATTAGTCAATAAAAATCCTCCACCATGGGAAACGAAGCATACTGAAGACGTCAAATCCCTGAAAAAGGTTGCACAAACTCCACCTACCCTAAAAATTCCTGGAAATGGAAAAAGAATTCTACAAATTGATGCCAGTGATCATTATTGGGGTGCAGTCCTGATAGAAGAAATTAATGGTGTAAAGAATTATTGCGATCATGCTAGTGATCAATTTAAAGAAGCTGAGAAACATTATCACACCACTTACAAGGAAGCAATATAAATTATTACTACAAGAATAGATTTTGGTAGCATCTTGTAATTATATGTTTTGATTTGCAAAACAAGATATTTTAATATGTTTGGGTCTTTTAAAGACAATGAAAAATCTGGATAACATTCAAAAGAAATTGGTCCTTGACTTATAATTGTTGAAGGATATTCCTAATATCCTTGTTTGAATTATCACTTGGGATTTTGTAAGGTTCGGCATCTACTTTTTGTTCTAGGTGTGCTATTTTGATATGTCTCAATGGTGGATGTTCAGACTGTATTTTCCTACCATTTGACATTTCCCATTCTATAGTTTTATTTCTAGTTGTTACGGGATTTACAGAATTCTGGTTTTGCTTGAATTAATATGAAATTTGATTTTGTGATGCATAGATTTCAAACTAATCAAAAAATAAAATATGAGTTTTGTTTTGTAAAACGAACTCATAAAATTCATTTTGGATTTCTTTTCTTTGTTCCATAAAGTTTTTGATGAATCATATTCTTTTCTTTTCTATGGTATTTAATTCGTTGATCTCATTTTCAGTTATTGCAGAAAAGGATGGTGAAGTTGGTGGAGAAATGTTTCATAAAATGTTTTGTTGTTCCTCGTCAGCAGCCTGAGGTACTGTATAGATTTGATGAGGCACATTTGTGGAATAGTCAACATTTTGTAAAGAAGCACTTGAATTGCTAGAACACGAAAAACGTGGTTTTAAAAAGCTTTATATCTTATCATGTAAATGTATCACTAAGGGGAGTCTTGAGGTTCTTTCAAGGTCAATAGTATTGATGGAGGAACCAACATCAGAATGTCTGGCACTGGAAGTTCTTAAAAAACTTAATTTTACCCTTCCGTTATTGTACGGGATAATTTCCCTCAAATGAGTGTTTGGTTTTGATTGTTCATGAGACTTGGGTTTAACTGCTCCTTCAAGTATCCATTCTTTAGGAAGATCTATGTCCTTCCAAAGGATGAGTTTTGAGGTTCTTTCAAGGTCAACAATAATGATGGAGGAACTAACATTAGAATGTCTGGCACTGGAAGTTCTTGAAAAGCTTAATTTTACCCTTCAGTTATTGTACTGGATAATTTCCCTCAAATGAGTGTTTGGTTTTGACTATCTAGGAGACTTGGGTTCCTTCAAGTATCCATTCTTAAGGAAGATTTATGTCCTTCCAAAGGATGGCTTTTGGAATAAAAGTGTTTGCTTTTGATAAAACGGTTTGTAAAAATAGGGTTTCACTTATAGCTTTGTAATGTACTTTATAAATGATTGCTACAGGAATAGATTCTGGTAGCATCTTGTAATTATGAGTTTTGATTTGCAAAACAAGATATTTTAATATGTTTGGGTCTTTTAAAAACAATGAAAAATCTGGATAACATTCAAAAGAACTTATAATTGAATCTTTGAAGCTCAAGAACCTTGCATCCCGTAAGACACAAAGGATTGATGTGTTTAGTCCTTCCCTAGTTAAAGGTTTGATGCCAACCTGGACAAGACCTATGTGTATGAAATTATATTTCCTCTCACAGTGTTTTTGTAAAGTTTTTTGAGAAAGAAGATGTATAGTCTCAAAAGGGTTAGATAAAAAGGACATCTCTTTCTTTTGGTTTGATTATAAAATCGGTTTTGAGAAGATTTTTGAAATAGCCAAATTCGTAAACCCGTTCATTTTTAATTTTTGGGGTTTGCCAATTATTAATTGAATTTTTAAAATCTTCAATAGTAATTTCTTCACTATTGATAGGTTCCTTTTGTCTTGAGGAGTTTTGGGTAGAAGAACTTGAAAAAGAAGAAGTTCTACAAAATAAGTTACTCATATTAAAAATAAAAAAAAATCCTTTTTAAATGGAAAAAACTTTCAAAGGATTCACTACCCTAAAAGCATGTTCCTTACGTCGGCTAAAGATGGGACTTACTACCCAGAAACTATTAGTTTTCCAAATTAAATTGTCAATTTTTAAAATATTTATTACCAATTTTATATAACTTATTTCCCCCCACTTTCGGTTTTGGCTGTCAAGGAACCTATCACTTTCGGTTTTGGTATCAGACTTTGGGGGAAATAATAATTGAAATTTAATTTGGAAAATAATAATTTCTGGGTATTAAGTCCCGTCTTTAGCCGACATAAGGAACATGCTTTTAGGGTAGTGAATCCTTTGAAAGTTTTTTCAATTTAAAAAGGAATTATAGAACTTCTTCATTTTCAAGTTCTTCTACACAAAACTCCTCAAGACAAAAGGAATCTATCAATAGTGAAGAAATTACTATTGAAGATTTTAAAAAATCCATTAATAATTGGCAAATCCCAAAAATTAAAAAAGAACATGTTTATGAATCTGGCTTATTCAAAAATCTTCTCAAAACCGATTTTATAATCAAAACAGAAGAAAGAGATATCCTTCTATCTAACCCTTTTGAGACTATACATCTTCTTTCTCGAAAAACTCTACAAAAACACCGTGACAGGAAAACTCATACACATAGGTCTTGTCCAGGTTGGCATAAAACCATTAAATAGGGAAGGACTAAATACATCAATCCTTTGTGTCTTACGAGATGCAAGGTTCTTGAGCTTCCAAGATTCAATTATAAGTTCAATCGAATCTAGTTTATGTCAATGACAAATTTCTTTTGAATGTTATTCAGATTTCATTGTCTTTAAAAGACCCAAACATATTAAAATATCTTGTTTTGCAAATCAAAACTCGTAATTATAAGATGCTACCATAATCTATTCCAATAATAATCATTTATAGAGTACATTACAAAGTTATGTTCTCAGCCTTTACAGCAATAAAAAATGTTGAAAATAAAAAGGGTGAAACCCTATTTTTACAAACCGGTTTATCAAAAGCAAACACTTCTATTCCAAAAACCATCATTTGCAAGTACATGGATCTTCATGAAGAAGGGATACTTGAAGGAGTAGTTAAACCCAAGTCCCCTGAACAGTCAAAACCAAACACTCATTTAGGGAAATTATCTAGTACAATAATGGAAGGGTAAAATTAAGCTTTCAAGAACTTCTAGTGCCAAACATTCTAATGTTGGTTTCTCCATCAATATTGTTGACCTTGAAAGAACCTCAAGACTCCCCTTAGTGAAACATTTACATGATAATATAGAAAGCTTTTCAAAACCAAGTTTTTCGTGTTCTAGCCTTCAAAATGCTTCTTTTCAAAATGTTGACTATTCCACAAATGTGCCACATCTAATCTATACAATGCCTCAGGCTACTGAGAGGAACAACAAAACATTTTACGAAACATTTCTCCACCAATGATGACTCTTCATCATACGCATATTTTTCATTAATTTTAGTCTTATTTATCTTTAGCCATTAGTTAATTTAAGGAGTTATTTGATATATTTTGTTGATTTTAGTTCTTTGATTTAATGAAAAGTTTATATTCTTATTTGCTTGATTAAGTAGAGATTTTTCGTAGTTTTGTGTAGTTACTTTATCTTAGTGCATTTCTAAATTTTAGTGAGAAATCAACATGACCTATGTGGAGTATTTTAGCCATATCTGAAGTTATAGATGTTTAATTGAAGTCAAACCAAGTTCAAATAAAAGCTAAGATTCATAGAAATAACTTTCATGAAAACACCGGAGCCAAATTCGGACATAAAAGAGGAGCAAAATGCAGAAAACATCATTCAAAAGAAGTTGTGCGCCTGAAGCGCAACAGCTGCGCCTGAGGCGCATTTCCGGACCAGTGACACTGTCCAGGTGCGCCTGGAGCGCAAATCCTGCACTTGGGGCGTGTGACGCGCATTAGCATTCATTAAAATGCATTTTTTTTCACTTTCTAGGCATATTTTTGACTATTGGAAAATGGGGAAACTGGTGCGCTAACAAGAAACTCAAAGACGGCCGTTTCTAACACCATTGGAGCAGTTTTATCAAGAATCATTCATGAATGTTTCTTGTAATTATTCTCTAATCTCTATCTTTTTTATCTCTGTCATGAGTAACTAAACCCTATTTGTTAGGGATGAGTGTAACAAGATGAAACCCTTAATTTTCTGATTTGATTTCTATTTATATGAATGAGTTTATTGAATTATTTTTCTGATCTCTGTGCTTAATGCTTTTTATTGCTTGATCAACATTAAAATGTTCTACGATTCGTATTTTGAAACGAAAGTGAACTTTACGAATGCTTGAGATGAGAAATTCATGAATTTGTAGTCTAGGGACAGATGCAGGTCATGAAACCAATTAAATTAGTTGCATAAGCAATAGTTTAAAAAGAGAATTCTTGTACAGTATGACTTAATTCTAATCTTAAATCCACTAAGGAATTAGGGGCTACTTTGGAATTAAAGGTTCTGTCACTAAGAGATTAGGGCAAGAATAATAAAGAGAATTTGGTATTAATTCAATAAAGGAATTCAATAACTAGGATCAAATTAGACACAAAGGTTGGATTCGAAGTGAAACTCATCCTTGACATTTTTCTCATTATAAAGGATCAATTTTATTACAGTTGTTAATTTTAAATATTATTTCAATCAATTTGGAAACTTTTTGTTCAATTTTAGTAATTAAATATAATTCAATAGTAAAACACAATCCTTGCAACGATTCAGTACACTTGCTGAAACGCTATCAAGTTTTTGGCGCCATTGCCGGAGATTGCCATATCACTATAGAATTTAACTTATTTACTTAATTGAAATTTTTTGCTCTACAATAAAATTTTTACTTTTATTTTATTTTTAATTAAAAAAATCTGTTTTAAAACTCTCTAATTTCTACTCAATTATTTATCTTTCTTTATTTTAAAATTGTTCATTACTCACAATTTGTCTAACCTTGCATGGGAGGCCAATCCTTAGCTGAACTTTTCTTTGATCCAGAAATTGAAAAAACTGCGAAAGAAAATCGAAAAGAGGTTCAAAAAATAAGACAAAGGGAAAGACAGTTAGTAGTGGAAGAAGAGGATTTTGGGGATTTCTTCATATTTGCGAAAATGGCCGATCCACCACCACCTGAACGTACCCTCGACAATATGGGAATCAAAATAGAAACTGTGCTCGATTGGCTATCTATAACACACTGGTTACAGTTAACAAGTTTGAACTGAGCCCCGCTCTATTCCGAGAGTTGCAGGAGATTCATTTTTCCGGTAAACATAACGAAGACACCAATAGACACCTCACGAACTTATTTGAATTATGTGAAACAGTGAAAATGGATGGTTGTTCTGAAGAAGGCAATATGTTGAGACTATTTCCATTTTCATTGAAAGATGATGCTAAGGAGTAGCATAATTCATTTCCTGCTGGCAGCATCACCACAAGGGATGACCTTGAAGATAAGTTCTTGGAACAATACTTTCCCCCAGATGTGTTCATTAGAAAAAGGCAAGATATTTCCAGCTACAAACAAAAAGAAGGAGAATCTCTTCGTGACACTTACAAGCGGTTCAAGGGTTTACTAGCAGGATGCCCCAATCATGCTTATGACAACACTGCTCAAATGCAAATATTTTGTAATGGTTTGAAGCCTAGCACTAGAATTATGTTGGATGCTACAACAGGTGGTTCTTTGAATTACAAAACTGCACCAGAAGCCCGAAAAATTATTGAGATCGTGGCATCAAATGAACAAATGATGTTGTATGATAAAGGTGGTGGGTCAAAAAGTGGTATATTGGAATTGAATGTTCTGGATGCTGGTTTGGCTCAAGGGAAGCTTCTCTCAAAACAGATAGAAGATATTATTGTCACTGCGATAAAGAAGAGGATGACAGCTCTAAATATACAACCTCAAGTGGTTCTTGTCAAATTATTGAAACATACTGGTTGTGACTTTTGTGGGGGAGCACATAAAAATGGAACTTGTGAAGCACCAAATGAAGATGATACAGAAGAACTAGAAGAGGTGAACTTTATGGCTAACAATGGGAAGCAGAATAATCACTACTCTAGTACGTACAATCCGGGTTGGAGAAATCATCCAAATTTTTCATGGAAAGAACAACAAGGTGGATCTCAAGGTCAACAAGGAGCTCAACCATATCAAGCCCCACCTCAAAAAGCTGCTTGGGAGAGTGCTATTGAGAAGTTAGTAACAAGCACAAGTTCTTTCATTGAAGAGTCAAGAGCCATCCATAAAAACCACTCAGCCTCAATAAAGAATATGGAGACCCAAGTGGGTCAACTTGCTCAACAAATAGCACAAAAAGCTCCCTAAAATTTGCCTAGTAACACAATTCTAAATCCACAAAATAATGTCAATGCAGTGACAACGACGAGTGGCAAGGAAATGGTCACCCCGACATCAGTTGAGGAGCACATCGCTCTTGGAAAAGAGGAAGAACCTGTGGTACAGAAAAATGAGACTTCCAAAACCAGAAATTCGACTTCTGTTCCCT
This sequence comes from Cicer arietinum, assembly GCF_000331145.2. Taxonomy (NCBI): domain Eukaryota; kingdom Viridiplantae; phylum Streptophyta; class Magnoliopsida; order Fabales; family Fabaceae; genus Cicer; species Cicer arietinum. Next base: position 28,964,945 of record NC_021165.2, on the reverse strand, counting down.
CAAAGATTAAGAAAGGAAGAAACTGAACAATAATTTGGTAAGTTTCTTGATGTTTTTAAAAAATTACAAATTAACATTCCCTTTGCAGAAGCCCTAGAGCATATGTCGGCTTACACCAATTTCATGAAGGAGATTCTGTTAAAGAAAAGAAAAATATTGGTAGTTAAACACTGATGCTTACTAAAGAGTGTAGTGCTATTCTACAGAGGAAGTTGCCACCTAAGCTCTAGGATCCAGGAAGTTTATCTATTACTTGCGCTTTTGGGGATAGAACTTTTGGAAAAGCCTTTTGTGATCTTGGTGCTAGTGTAAGTCTTATGCCCTTTCCATATACAAAAGGTTAGGCATTGGAAGAGTCAAAGACACACAACTAATGTTACAGTTTTCAGATCGTTCAATGAAACACCCATATGGAGTGGTGGAAGATATGTTGTGCAAAGTAGATACGTTAATTTTTTTCCAGTGGATTTTGTGGTACTAGACATGGAGGAAGATAATGATATCGCCTTGATCTTGGGGATACCATTCTTAGCAACAGGGAGAGCTATGATTGATGTGGCGGATGACACCTTAACCTTTAAGGTAAATGAGGAAATAGTTACGTTCAATATTTTAAAAGCCATATAGCATTCAAATGAAAGAACCAACCGAATTGGTATTTCAATTCGATAGTCGATGAAGAAGTTGAACATCAAAGACCCATTCTTCCATTAGAAAAAGTGTTATGCCTACCCCAAGAAGTTGTTAAAGAAAGTAAAGATCAAAAGGTGAAAGAGGTTTTAGCCATGTTAGAAGCATCACCATTTTACTCCCCCTGTTTCCCCACTACATGGGAGGGGTTGAAAGGGAATGAAGATGAATATGTAGAGAAAAAGAAAGATACGTCATTGGTTGAACTCAAACAATTGCCACCTCACTTGAAATATGTATCCCTTGGTGAGAAGGATGGTGTGTTCTTCTTGTCATATATGCCACCTTGACAATAGTTGAGGCGTCAAGCTAATGACTTTAAAGAAGCGCATCGTGGGAGGCATCCCATAGGTAGAGGTAGCTTTTATTTTTTGCAATCTTATTTTTGTTATTTGAATTTGTTTCTTTTTAATTGTGTTTGAATATGCACTACGATGAAGAATTTTTAACAACTTGAAGCTAGTCTTAAACTACTTATTTCAGATTTTGAAATTTAAACTATATTTCTTTGCTTATATCATTGCTCAATTCGATAAGTTTCACTAATGTATGCATTGTTGATTACTCTTTGGTTGTCGAAGTCTCTCTTGCCATTTTTTAAATAAAAAAAACTAAATAACTTTTGTAGTGGCATGTTTGGCATCATTTAGATAGTTCATACTCTCTCTTATTATCCTAGCTGTCGACTTTTGAGCCTAAACACTTTCATTCTTTGTTGTGTGATTATCTACACATGTGTTATCCCTTCAGAACTTGCACTAATTCTGACTTGCATCACTTGTAATTTATGCATACACTAAGACAATTTTATTTGGTCATTTGAGCCTTTCTAACTACCTTATAAAAATTTTACCCTTTGCTAACCCCTTTGGGCCTTGCCCATTTATTTCGGCTAGTAGCCACATAACGAGCCAAATACCTGACTTTAATTAAATCACCTTACGTTGAGTTAGGTAGAAGAAAAAAATTTATTGTCTTGATAAAGTTCTAAGTTTGGGGTTGCTCATGGGATATCAACCTTTTAAGTTTGGGGGTGGATATTCTCACAAAAAAAAAGAAGAAAAAGAAAAAAGTAAAAGAAAAACAAAGCAGTATGTGTGCTTTGATAAATAATATCTTCTTAGTTCTTTTGTCAATGTTTGAGAATCTCCACAATGAAAGGTGAGTAAAAATAAAAAGTGTATGTGTTACCCTTACCTAAAATGTCCCAAAATGTCTACTATCCCAAAATGTCCTACCCTTACCTAAGCCCCAAGTAGTAAAGTCTACTATCCCAAAATGTCCTACCCTTACCTAATCCCCATTACAACCCAAAAATCCTCTAAAAGTGTATGTGTTTGCTGCAATGTGATTGCTAACTAAAATTTTTTAAAGCCTATGGTAGTGTGATGCATGTTCTAGGATTTGAGTGATAAATCCATAACCCTTTCTAAACACTTGAGATAAATTTTGGTAAGATTGTGTGACGAGATATTTGAACTTGATGAATGAATGCTAAAGTGTACAAATTATGTTGTTTTTCGTAAGCAACCATAGAGCATGATAAATATTTTTTTAGTAGCTGGAACTTTGAGAATTAAGTTGAATTTGATTTGAGAAATTGAGTCTAAGTTTGCTTTTAATTGTACCAAATATGAAATTAATTGTTGCTTGGGGACAAGCAATAGATTAAGTTTGGGGTTGTGATGACTCTTTATCATATGCATATTTTTCATTCATTTTAGTCTTATTTATCTTTAACCATTAGTTAATTTAAGGAGTTATTTGATATATTTTGTTGATTTTAGTTCTTTGATTTAATGAAATGTTTATGTTCTTATTTGCTTGATTAAGTAGAGATTTTTCGTAGTTTTGTGTTGTTACTTTGTTTTAGTGAAGTGCTAAATTTTGGTGAGAAATCAACATGACCTATGTGGAGTATCGTAGCCATATCTGGAGTTATAGATGTCCAATTGAAGGCACACCAAGTGAAATTGAAATCTAAGCTTCATAGCTACAACTTTCATGAAGACATCATAGCCAAATTCGGACTCAAAAGAGGAGAACAATGCAGAAAACGTCAACCAGAAGAAGTTGTGAGCCTGAAGCGCAATAGTTGCGCCTAGGGCGCATTTCTGGACCAGTGACACTGTACAGGCGCGCCCGGAGCGCAAATTCTGCGCCTGGCGCACGCGACGTGCATCAGCATTCATTAAAATGCATTTTTTCTCACTTTCTAAGCATCTTTTTCACGATTGGGAAGTGGGGAAACTTGTGCCCTAGCAGAGAAACTCAAAGATGGTCGTTTCTAACACCATTGGAGCGGTTTTATCAAGAGTCATTCATGAATCTTTCTTGTAATTCTTCTATAATCTCTATCTTTTTTATCTCTGTCATGAGTAACTAAACCCTATTTGTTAGGGATGAGTTTAACAAGATGAAACCCTTATTTTTCTGATTTGATTTCTATTTATATGAATGAGTTTATTAAAATGTTCTACGATTCGTATTTTGAAACGGGAGTGGACTTTATGAATGCTTGAGATGAGAAATTCATGAATTTGTAGTCTAGGGATAGATGCAGGTATGAAACCAATTAAATTAGTTGCAAAGGCAATAGTTTAAAACGAGAATTTATGTACGGTAAGGCTTAATTCTAATCTTAAATCCACTAAGGAATTAGGGGTTACTTTGGAATTAAAGGTTCTGTCACTAAAACATTAGGGCAAGAATAATAAAAAGAATTCGATATTAATTCAATAAAGGAATTCAATAACTAGGATCAAATTAGACATCAAGGTTGGATTCGAAGTGAAACTCATCTCTGACATTTTTCTCATTATAAAGGATTAATTTTATTACAGTTGTTAATTTTAAATATTATTTCAATCAACTTGGAAATTTTGTGTTCAATTTTAGTAATTAAATATAATTCAATAGTAAAACGGAATCCTTTAGTTTGACTCTCGGTACTACCGTTTTATTATTACTTGCAACGATTCAGTAAACTTGCTGAAACGTTTTCAACCAACTTCACCATCCTTTTTTGCAATAACTGAAATTGTTATCAACGAATTAAATGCCATTGAAAAATAATTTGAAGTTGATAGGAAAATTCTACACGATGATTTTTATGCTTCCCAAAATACAGAAAAAAGAATATAGTTTTCAAAAACTTTATGGAACAAAGAGAAGAAATCAAAAATAAATTTTATGAATTCGTTTTACAAAACGAAACTCATATTTATTTTTTGATTGGTTTGAAATCTATGCATCACAAAATCAAATTTCATATCCATTCAAGCAAAACCAGAATTCTATATATCCCGTAACGACTAGAAATAAAACTACATAATGGGAAATGTCAAATGGTAGGAAAATACAGTTTGAACATCCACCATTGAGACATATCAAAATAGCACACCTAGAACAAAAAGTAGATGTCGAACCTTACAAAATCCCAAGTGATAATTCAAACAAGGATATTAGGAATATCCGTCAACAAAATAATTTTACAAATTCCCACCTTAGCACAATTGCAAAACAATTGACTAAGATAGAGGAACACCAACAGACTACTGTTGTTTCTCCTGCTAAGATAACCAGATCGAAACTGAAAAACCCCGTCTTTAAGCCATTTCAAATCTCAAAAACAAGCCAAAAACTGTTTACGGAAGGCAAATCATAATTTACTCAACCCTTACGGGACCAACTCAGTAGGATGTAACATTCTTCTACCTCTTCACCGTTGGTGGCTAAGGATACCCTAGAAAAAACAGTTACAACTTTAGACCAAGTTTCTAAAGTTGAACAAGAATCACAAAATCAATAGTTGTGCAGACTCCAATGGCAGAAGAATCAACCTCTAGCCATGATCACAACACCAAATCTAGGTATTGAAAATAGACCCAATGTCATTTCTCAATCTAAGTTCAATGTCAGTATTGTCTATGAATGGAACATAGATGGTATGTCTGAATACAATATCATTAGTCTCCTTCTGCAAATGAAAATGACATCAAATGCCTACAAAACCAAAACCAATACACCTGATAAAGCCATTATTGAACTCCTAATTGCAGGATTCTCATTCCAGCCTAAAGGATGGTGGGATTACCATCTTACACCCCATCAACAGTCAGAAATAATAAATGCAATCCAAACCATAGAGGAAGGAACTCCCATCCTAGATGAAATAGGAAACCCAATACCTGGTGCAGTTGCAACACTAATTCACACAATTAGTCTGCACTTCATAGGTGATCCATCTCACTTAAAAGATAAAAATGCAGAACTCCTTTCAAACCTCAAATGTAAAAAACTTTCTGAGTTCCAAAATTACAAAAACACTTTTTTAACTAGAGTTATGCTTAGGGAAGATTCAAATCAACCTTTCTAGAAAGAGAAATTCCTTGCAGGACTCCCAACCCTTTTAGGAGAAAAGGTTAGAAACAAAATCAAAGAAGTCTTTGGGATAAACCAAATTCCATATAATCAATTAACTTATGGGGAATTGGTTAGTTTCACACAAAAAGAAGGATTAAAAATATGTCAAGATTTAAAACAACAAAAACATCTAAAATGGGAGATGAAAAGAACTAGGCAAGAACTAGGGTCTTTTTGCAAAAAATTTGAACTTCCCACAACGACTTTTTCAGAAGACTGCGGAGGATCTTGCTCAAAAACTTATAAAAAAATCCGGCGAAAAGTTTTCCCCAAAACCAAGCAACCAAAAATTTTATGACCTGTTATAAATATGGTCAAACAGGAAACATTTCAAGATATTGCAAAAGAAATAAAAAAACTTCATGAATTAAAAATTGATGAACAAATAATTCAAAAAATTGAGGCAATACTTTTTGAAACCTTAGAAGAAGAAGAAACACTAACATATTCTGAGATAGGTACATCATAAAATGATAAACCTTTATAGTTTGATGAATTAGGGACCTTAGAATCCCATAGTGACTCATAATCTAGTTCAAAATCAATTAATGTTTTAACAAAATATCAAGAATTAATTCTCGATATAATAAAACAAGTTGAAGATACAAAACTTCAAAAGGAAATAATAGGTAAGTTGTTGAATACTTTTGAGATAAAACAAAGTTAGCCTTCCACGTCTTCATCAAAATTTCTTCCTAAAACCACCTATGATTTAACAAAACTCTTAGGAGCAATAACAAGATTACAAACCCCTGCTACAATCCAGTCTCTTCAAGAGGAAATGAAAATCATAAAACAAGAGATAAAGACTCTTAAACAAAAACAAGAAAATGATTCAAATATTCTCCAAAATCTTCTTTCCCAAGTTCAGAATCAAAATTCTTTTGAAACAGAATAGGAAGGAGGGGAAGAAGATGAAGAAAACAAAATCACAAACTTAAAAGAAATCCCGGAAGATTTCTTATTCGTCTTAAGAGCAGTAACAACAAGAAAATATTTAATCAAAACGACTTTGGTGTTTTCTGAAGATTTCAAAATTGAGACAGTTGCACTTTTTGATACAGGAGCAGAGCTAAACAGCTTAAAAACTTGTGTTGCACCAAACAGTCTTTTACAAAAATCTAATAAAAAACTTGTTGCAGTTAACAATTCCAACATGATTATAAAAAACAAAACTGAAGCTTCTATTAAAAATGGTAAAGTTTCAATCAAAACTCCTTTTGTTTTATTAGAAAATATAAATCATAATGTCATTTTAGGGACCCCTTTCATTAATATGATAATTACCTATTATGTCAATTATGATAGCATTTCCTGTAGAACAAAAGAAAACAAAATTGTTTTCCCTTTCATTGAAAAACCCAAGACAAAGAATTTAAATCTTTTGAAGACTTGTTTCGTTTACAAAAGTGAATTAAATTGTTTAATTCAAGCAAAAGAAACATTTATGTTTTCTAAAACAAGATGTTTCCTTTCTCAGAATTGGAGAACAATTGCAAAAGAGTTTCATAAAACAAAAAAATTTAGAACTCTAAAATAGAATTGAAGATGAAATTTGTTCGGATATGCCGAATGCTTTTTGGGATATAAAACAACATATGGTAGATTTACCATATGAAAATGATTTTTCTAATAAACAAATCCCAACAAAAGCTAGACTCATTCAAATGAATTATGAACTTGAAGAACATTGCAAAAAAGAGATCCAAGATTTAGAACAAAAGGATCTAATAACAAAATCTAGATCTCCCTGGAGTTGTGCATCCTTCTATGTAAACAAAAATTCTGAAATAGAAAGAGGTACACATAGGTTAGTAATAAATTACAAACCTTTAAACAAAGCATTAAAATGGATTCGATATCCCATTCCGAATAAAAAAGACCTTTTACAAAAACTTCATTTTGCGTTTGTATTTTCAAAATTTGACATGCAATCAGGATTTTGGCAAATTCAGATTGATCCAAAAGATCGGTACAAAACTGCATTTACTGTTCCTTTTGGTCAATATGAGTGTACGATAATGCCCTTTGGATTAAAAAATGCTCCTTCATAATTTCAAAGAATCATAAATGAAATTTTTAATCCATTTTCAAACTTTTGTATTGTCTATATTGATGACGTTTTATTTTTTTCTGAAACTATTGAACAACATTTCAAACACCTTAAAACATTTTTTATGATCGTTAAGAAAAATGGATTGGTTGTTTCAATATCCAAAGTTCTTTTTTTCAAACAAAAATCCGTTTTCTAGGACATTATATCTCCTAGGGTACCATCACCCCTATTGAAAAATCTTTAACATTCGCGGATAAATTCCTTGACAAAATTCTTGATAAAACACAATTACATAGGTTCTTAGGAAGTTTGAACTATGTGTTAAATTTCTTTTCTAACATTAATAGAATAGCAAAACCACTCAATGATAGGTTAAAGATAAACCATGTTGCATGGTCATAAAAACATACCAGAATAGTTCAATTAATCAAAAAACAAGTTAAAGGAATACCTTGACTACATCTAGCTGACCCATCAACACAAAAAATTGTTGAAACAGATGCATCAGATATAGGATATGGGGGTATTCTTAAACAAAAAATAAATGGCAATAAATGCATTGTTCAGTTTACATCTGCGCACTAGAATGATTGTCAAAAGAATTACTCTACCATTAAAAAAGAAATTCGTTCAATTGTTATGTGCATTACAAAATTTCAAAGCGATTTACTCAATCAAATTTTTTTTTTGTAAGTCTGCAAAATAAGTTTTACAAAAAGACGTCCAAAACATTGCGTCAAAACAAATTTTTGCCAGATGGCAAGCAATCCTTAGTGTTTTTGCTTTTGAAATTGAATTTATTAAAGGAGATCAAAACTCAAGTCCAGATTTTCTAACTAGAGAATTTCTCCAAAACAGAACTTGAGTGATGCCCAGAAAATCCAAAAGAATTGAGGTCCAAAAAGGACCATCCACAAGAAAACCCAAAACCCATTTCTTCTGCAAAACCCATAAGATCTTGGGCCCAAACCATCGAAGAAGATGAAGCCCAAAACCAAATTCAAAAATGGCTTGACAGCAAACAAGTTTCACAACCTCAGAACATTGAAGCACTACAAGCTTCAATATCAAAAGAAAAGCTTTGTTTACAAAAAATCACAAAGCTCCAAAGCCTCCAAAAAGAAATTGAACGTCTCTGCATGGGACTGCCATTTCCTCACCCCAATGAGAAGGGAGCATCTTCATCTTCAAAAAACCCCTTCTCAAAATATTCTTTCAATACCTTCACAAGAGGAATCATCCTGTAAAATCATCTCAAAATTCCCACAAGAAGAATCAATTATTTTTTTAAAACAAAATGAATCTCAGGTTACTTTATCAAATTTTAAACCAAAATCTGAGTATTTTGTTAAAATAGGTTTTCAAAACATTTGGACAATAGAGGATTAATTTTTTTGATAAAAATCCTCAATTGAACGTTTCAAAGGTTTTTCCAAATGGCTGATTTTTCAAACCATGGGATTTATCAAAACCCCAACCATATTATAAGTCTATTGAATTAATAGGTTCTATAATGATTCAAGATAACCCAAAAGCAGGCCTAGTTGGCTATTCAACTGCAAAAATCCACAAAATAATCTCACCTTCAGAATGGGGAACAAACCTTCATACACCAAAACTATTCCCTCTTGATTTCAAAACCACAATAAACTATTGCGGAACTTTCAACTACTGGGACTACCAACAGGCTTGGTACAATGTTTTCCTCATCCAAAATCAGAAATTTATTCACACTTGTCTATTTTTCTTCAATCTTATTATGGAACCCTAAAAAATCCCTTACTGGTTTGCCCATTGGTGGAAACTTTATGGCTCCATTCCATATATCCTAAAACCGGAAGTCCAAGAGAGTTTACGTCTATAAAAAACCCACTATAAACCCACAAACAAAGAACACATTTTTCACCCTCTAATGCTCTTCTCTACCAAATTCTTTTTACCATGGGTATTAGTCTGGTACTTTGAATTTGAGCAAAAGGAGACCCAAACCATTCTCATTAGGAGATTCAAAGTCATATGGTGGGAAAAATTCTCTATTCCACCAAGTATCAAAATACAAGTTGCATCCACATGGCTACAAAAACAAGGATTGAAGAATCCAGACCCAATGGCAACCCAATTCTTGGCCCAAACTCAATTAGCAACAACAAAAACTGAAGAAGAATACTTTGAGATCATGGCCCAACTTCTTAAAAGAAAGGCCCAATCCTCAAAAGCTTCCACATGCAGTGCTTCAGGGAGACGACAATGAAGACGACTGTTTCGGCGAATTATTGCATATCAAGTAAAACCAAGACAACGATCCAGTCCATATTGGCCCCAAAAAAAATTGTAGATTTTGTAATTCTAAAAACAGCATAGTCCATCTTGTAATGGGCCTAGCCCAATTTTGTTTTACTGTAGACTTTACAAAATGTTATAATTGCAAGGATCAAATATATAACTTAGTCAAAAATATATAAGCATAGTCGTCATAAAAAGCTCGTACCTACGAGGAAATCATCATCAGAATATGCTAAGACAATCATCACCACGAGGATGATGCAACCAATGAATAATAAGTTAGTCATCAAGGGTGTTGCAAAACTTCAAACATGAGAGGAAATTTCGACAATGTGATGTTGTATTTTTTTTTTATGAATTTTAATGAATTATATATTTATTTTTCTTTTTTTCATTATTTAAAAAATAATGAATGTATACTTTTCCAAAAACAATTTCTATATTTTAAAAAAATTCAACACTAAGTCATCATTGCAAGAGTAATTTTCTTTAGGAAGTCGCATTTGCAAATGACGACCTCCTATTATACAAAAAAAGATGATAGGTTGGTATGTAGTTTTGAAAGTAAAGTATATTGGTAAATAGTTTTCAAAAAAAGATTATTTAAAAAATCAAATGGTTATTATTTTTTTGAAAAATAATATATTTATTTTTCAATTTTGGACTATTTCTTTTATGAAAAAGAATATGGACGGATATAGAGAAGGTTCAAGATAATATTTCGAAGTAATATATTTCAAAATATTGGACTCCATTAATATATATCTTTGATGTAACTTTTTTTCTTTCTAAAATAGAAAACTTTGAAAATTATATACTAAAATGACCTACCTCTTTAAGCCTTCCACTAGTCACACTTTGGACATACAATCATGTGTGCATCTTTAAAGATTGTATATTGGAGATGCGATATCATTAAAAATTTAATTAAATATTAAACTACCACTACTTTTTGATTAAATACCAATATTTTTGGTAGAGGTAAGAAATCGTTTTTCCCCACCTTGATTTAAATACCAATGATTTTTCTGAAAGGGTGAGATAGTTGTAATATGTAGGTGTGATATAATGTCATATATTACTTTTTTTTGTCAACATCTTTCATTAATAATAATAAGCATTTTTATTTTTTATTTTAATTAAATAATTAAAGCAAAGTTTCCTTAATTAAATACAAAGTTAATTAAACATAAAAAAAATAAACCATAAAAATAACAAAATTTAATTAAACATTAAAAATCAAATTACAAATACAGAGTGAAAATAAAATAAAAATAACTTGATTACAAATACTTTATTACATTAATCTCTTATATATGGTGTTCAACACCACAAATGTGATGCTTAGCAAATACGACGTTGGCGATGTGGAGTTGGGTTTCCTTCATCGTCAGCAAGGACGTGTGGTTCTTGTACATTTGGTTGGGGAACAACGTAACACCAAATGAGTACAAGTTATTAATATAACGAACAACCAACTCAGGCGTATCTAGGTTTGCACTAAATAAATTATTCATAAAATCTTGGTCGCTTGAATGTAGAGATTGTTAGTGATGATGTTGTTGAGTTGATGTAAATTTAAAAGATTTCTTTTCTAGTTCAAATTGTTGTTGTGTTAGGGTGATAGAAAATGAATGGTGATGTGGTTCTAACGCTTCATATTCATTAGTATGAAGGGGATCTGGTGGACGGAGTATATTACATCTTTGTTGCTGTGATGGTTGAGTCGGTCTATTTAGACTAACATTTAGCTCTTGTGCAACACCACATCGTGGGGTCCTGTAGTAATTATGGAACTGATACGGACATATTAGAGTTTATTCTAACCCACAACATATATTCCTCCATCGGTATGGGGTATCCATGGTTGGACAACGACTTCGACGTTTGTTATAAAATTGAATCCATGCAACATGTATGTCTTTCTAACTTTCTAGGTGATTTCCCCACATACCTTGATAGTGAAGTGTATCAATATTTTCAAGATCCTCTAATATATCTTGGGAAAGTCCAATCTACAATTTGACTATATTTGATTTCATTCTACAGTTGAAAACCAAATGAAAGTAGTTTTGGTGGTTCGTCTAATTGAATCATGATATGCTTGTTGTGGTATAATGTAATCAAGACCCCTGTAAGACATCCATATGAAATACATAAAACAAAAGGTATATAAGTAAGGCGGCACAATTATAGGTAGTATAAATAAGAAAGAAATTATTAGTAAGGCAACATAATTATAAGTAGTATAATGTTGCATGTGATCAATGTTTGATCTATAAGATAAGGTCCGTATGAAGTTTCAAAATGGATTAGTCCACTCCCAACACATCTAATAAAATAATCTACAAATACTATTTAGCAAGTTTTGTGAGTATATTATACTTAGAAAATTGGGTTAATATGAAAAATTTTACCGCTTTGCGATTGGAAATGATATCTCTTTAATGGAAATGTACGAAATGCAACAAGATTAAAGGAGAAATGAACATTTACCCATACGTGCATAAGACGGTGTGGTTGCACGACACATTTGTCTGTATAATTTTGCCAAATAAGTTAAACTCCAACTATATAGTCGAACACTTTGAAGATGTTTGAACAGGGTAGGCACATCAAATGAACTCTATTGAAAGATTTGTCGTGGATCACCAAACCCCAATCAAGCACAAAAAGGTCGCTCTACAATGCTTTTATATCTGCTCAACTGTTGCATTATCCAGAACATGAGTGAACGCATGTGTCTTTCAACTATTTCAACTTCATGGATTGCCATATCATCTGATTTTTTGGAGGAATGACACCCAAAATTGTTGGCATTTTCAAATCTAAAGTATCATGTCATTTGGTTCCTCCATTCAGAAGAGATGGTGACACTCAATCAAGTTATACTACATTTTAAATAAAATTAGTATTTGACTTATAAAATGATGATTAAAAACATGTATACAAAATATGATTACAATCACTTATCCAAATCACAACCAAACAATCAATGGAGGAGTGTAGATTACACTGACATCATAATAGAAATTTACGGCGATGTCATCACACACATCAACACTGTCTTATCCAAATCACTTCAAATTATGATGATGTCATTGCATACATCAACTCTATCTTATCTAAATCGCAATAAGCCAATTAGTGGAGGATTGCAGATTACGTTGACATCGCCGTAGTAGATTACGATGATGTCATCATACACGTCAATGCTATCTTATCCAAATCAAAATCATCCAATCAGTGGAGAATTACGCTGCATCATCTTCATTTTATTCAAATGACAACAATACCAATATAAATAGGCACTTCGTCCACTATTCAATACACTAACAATTATATTTCTAAATACTTGCTCATACACATACCTTCTACCTACAATGGGTCCAACAAAGTTTTTTGTCGAGTATATTACGATGGACATGTCGAGAGGACAAACACATAAGGTGTTTTTATTGCATGCACCAAAATGTCCTTGTTCAAAGTGAAGAAAAATATCAAACTCAATGGACTTATCCAATGTATTCATACAAAGATTCAATCACACAACTCAAAGAGGGTGGTCGTTGTTATATATATATCTTATAACTCTTGCGCTATGACATATTCGGTATGAGTCGTTAAATCTTATAGGAGATGACAATGTGCAAATGATGTTTGACATTTTCATAACTAGTAAATATTTCGTATTTCCACAATTGAAGTTTACGCATGGTTGATAGATGATCTAAGAATGACATGCAAGTAATTTCACCATATATTGAGCAAAACACCCTATTCAATCCCTCACTCCATACCCTTTTCATATCCCAGATCTATACATGATTCATACCCTTCTATCGAAACATCAATCCATACCTTATTCGTCAGCACATCTCCCATCAACAACCACTTATGATATTAACCTTAACACACAATTATTTTGAATAATTCATATGATTATGGTCCTATCAGTGTTGATGTTCTTGCTAAAGTCGTTGTTGATGACCCCATGCTAGAATGTCCATCCACTAGAATTTGTTTCTTGACCCCATACAATTCTGCAATGTGACATCCGATAACATGAGTTGTATTGAGGATGAATTTATCTGCTCTTTGTCGCTAAACCAATCTTACCCTTTTTCCAGACCCTGTCAATCTCAAGTGGGGATGAAATTTTCTACAAAAGATACGACAATATAGTGTATTAAAGAATATCATATGCACAATTCTATGAGCTTCTTGGTAGCACACTCTGATAACACTAGATGGATTGTCCATTATAAAAATAAAAATGCATGTGGAGATGTAGAATCTTGAATGGAAAGAAATCAAACATTTGGAAGATCACAAAACTAGAAGGGCCACACAAATCTTGAATGGAAAGAAATCAAACATTTGCACATATACGATCACAATACATGTATGCCGCTACTTAGAGAAAGGAAAACTACAAAACAAAAAGCTATTGAGAGAATATACAGGATGTGAAAGGTATCATACAAGGAGCTTCCAAGGTGGATCATTTCTGGGTTTGATCAGTTTCCAACCATGCATTAAAGGATTTGATCACCATAAGTCAGTTGTTTCAATTGATGGAACATAGATGTTTGGGAATTATTGTGTGACCTTAATGGCAATAGATGAATTATTTTGGGTGTGACCTTTCTAATGGCACTAGAAGTATCGCCTACGAATGTTCGTCATACTTTAGCCCAACCTCTGCTTTATTTTGGATAGATATGAGCCAATTAACAGAGTTGTTAGGCGTCTAAACAACAATTGGTCGTGTATCTTCTGCATTCAACAAGTTTTGTGGACTTTATAAAATGCACAAATGAAAAAAAATTGTAACCAACATGGGTTACTTTTTTTTATATATCGTCACACGTATTTTTGTTTTAAATTTATGCTTAACAAAATCCAACTTTTGTTCTTACGCCATGACTCAACTGGGTATCATATAATACAAGAGATAAATCAGTTATTGATGTCAAGATGCAGCGAAATGGGTTGATGATATTAATAATGGCTACAAGCATGGAGGCACATGATAACTAACCTTGTTGAGTGCATGAACAATGTATTACAGATGAAACACAATCTTCCAATCAATTCTTTGGTGCAAACAACCTACCACAGAGTGACTACAAGAGATAGGCTCAAGCAATGATGGCATATGGTCTAATTTACTTAAATAAAGTTATTCAAAACTTGGCAATGAAGTAACAATGTTGAACTCCCATAAAGTTGTTACGTATAATTGAGTACATAGTATCTTTAGAATTCAGGAATTGGTTCGTTCACCCAATGGTCGTTATGTTGGGACATTCAAAGTAGATCTCTATAGGGACTTTCAAGGTAGACCTTGACAAACGATGGTGTGATTGTGGTGAATTTCAATCACTACATGATGCATGTGTCTTCCAAATATACATTGCAATGTATTTTTGACATTTACAAGGAAGAGTTCCAAGCAACTCCTCTTCAATCATTTTGTGCCACAATCTAGCCATGAGTAGAGATCCAAAAGATCGCCCATCTTCAAACTTAAATTAATCAAAAGGAGAAAAGTACACATCCCAAAAGATGTGAGTTGTATCAGAATGAGGGACATAACAAGAATAAGTGCCCTTACCATACAAATTCTCACGATAAAAGTTAGTTCATTAATTAAAAGAGAAGAATAATATGTTGCATCGCACTTACAAATTATAACCACCCAATGTGGGTAGTTTATTACAATGAACTAATCTCCATGGTAGCATCATTACGATAAAGACGTTTATTCTTGTTATGTTCCTTATTCCGACATATACCACATCTCTTGGGATGTGTACTTTTCTCTTTTTGATCCATTATGAATGCAAGTAAAATTTGAACGACCTTTTGGATCTCTTCTCATGGATAGATTGTGGCACAATTCAAATTTCTGGTATTCAAGCAATATGATTGAAAATACATTGCAATGTATACTTGGAAGATACATACATCATGTAGTCAAGATGAACAAATGAATAAGCAACGATGACTTGTGAACATGGATAGTGTAATGATTGAAACTCACCGTAATCACATCATCATCGAGGTCTACGTCCCAATGGATGGACAAATCATCTCCTTAACTCTAAAAATACTATGTACTCAATTGTCAATGTTTTGAATGACCTTATTTGAGTAAATACGACCAGATGCCCATTGCTTGAGTTTATCTTTCTCTTTCAATAAACTTTGTAGTAGACTATGTTGCTTGCACCAAAGAACTTTTTGGAAGCTTGGAAGTCCCCTTTAATACATTGTTCATGCATTTAACAAGGTTAGTTGTCATGTGCCTAAACGTTTCCCTTTATGCTTGTAACCATGGTTTTGGGACATAGAGTGGAAAAATTCATCCTCAACGTAATTCATGTTGTTGGAGGTCACGTTGCAAAAGAGTGCGGGTCAAAGAAACAAATTGTAGATGGCCATTCTACTACGGGTTCCTAGTTATCATCGACAACAACTTCAGCAAAAATGTCATCCTCATTCTCACAGAAATCGCCTCATCATATGAATTTTCCTAAAATAATGGTATGTTAAGGCTAATACCGTAAGTATGTTGATGGGCAATGTGTTTGAGAAAGAGGATACAAATTGATGGTGGAATTTTGTTTCAATTAAAGGATATGAATATGGTATGAGCGAGGGATTGAATAGGGTATATGGTGAAATTACTTGTGTAAATTTTAATGGTTGAAATACCAAGACAATTTACTCGCTATGAACATGGTTATGAACATGACTCTTACAATATTTAACGACTCATACCGAACATGTCTTGGCACAAGACCATACCTTCTTTGAGTTGTCTGGTTGGATCTTTGTTTGGATGCATTGGATAAGTCCATCAAGTTTCATATTTTTCTTCACTTTGATTGTATTGGTGCATACAAAGACAATAACAACTTTTGTGTTTGTCCTCTCAACATGTCAATTTTAATATAAAAGGATAAAAAATTGTGTTGGAGAAATTATAGGTAGAAGATATGTGTGAGATATGTGTGTGTGAGCAAATGTTTCGAAATATATCTGTTAGTGTATCGAATAAGTGGGCGAAAATACCTATTTATATATTGGGTTGGTTGTCATTTGGATAAGATGACAATGATGTCAACATAAATTTGTAAGAGTTGATTTGGATAAGGGTGACATACATGAGCGTACTCTGCAATCCTCCAGTGATTGGCTGATTGTGATTTGGATAAGTGATTTTAATCATATTTTATATACATATTTTTAATCATCATTATATAAGTCAAATAACAATTTTATTTAAAATGTAGAAGATTGAGTGTGATCAAATGAAATGATAGTTCCCACTTGGAGAAAGATGGGTTTCTGGCCTTTGCAACATAGGTGACTTTAATGGTAGAACATTGGAGAACAAAAACACATGTTTTATCTTCCAAAATGAGTGTAAGTGTCATTCCTCCAAAAAAATCAGGTGATGGGGCAATTCATTAAGTTGAAATGGTTGAAAGACATGTGTGCTCATGTTCCAGATAATGCAACAGCTAATTAGGTACAAAAGCATTGTAGAACATACCTATTGTGCTTGATTGGGGGTTTGGTGATCCCTGATAAATCTTGCAATAAAGTTCGTTTGATGTGCCTCACTCTGTTGAAACATCTTCAACGTGTTCCACTATATGGTTGAGCTCAACTTGTTTGGTAAACTTATACAAAAAATGTGTCGTCCAACTGCATCATCTTATACATGTATGGGTGGATGTATTGCTCCTTTAATCTTGGGTATGGTATCACATGCTTCATTGCCCCACATTGCACTAGAGAGATATCATTTCCACTAGAAAAGCGGTAAAACACTTTTCATACTAACCCAATATACTAAGTATAATATACTCGCTAAACTTGCTAAATAATAGTTATATATTCTTTTACTAGATGGGTTGGTAACTCCATACGAACCTTGTCAATTATAGATCAAACATTAATCATATGCAACATTATACTATTAATATGCGAGGGAATGACATCAAACGTCTTACCACACCAAAGCCGCTTTGAGTTATTTCTCAACTGTAGAATGGCATCAAACAGACAAAGTCAAATTGCAATTTGGACTTTCCTAGGAAATACTAGAGGATCTTGAAAATATTGATACACTTCAATGTCAAGATATGTGAGGGAATCACTTATAAAGATATACATGTTGCATGGATTCTCTTTTAGAACGAATGTCGAAGTCATTGTCTTACCGGTCAACCGATACATGGATACCCTATATCGATAGATGAATATATGTTGTGGGTTAGATAAAACTCTAATTTGTACTTATCAGTTCCGCAACTATTGCGGGACCCCACGATGTGGTATTGTAGAAGAGCCAACGTTGGTCTGAGTAGACTTCGCCCACTGACTCCCCTTAATACTATTGAATATGAAGCTTCAGAACCACCAATCTCAACAATATCATCATCGACAATCTTTACTTCAAACAACCAAGATTTTACGAATAATTTATTTGGTGTAGACCTAGATACGCCAAAGTTGGTTGTTGTTATATTAATTACTTGTAATTATTTGGTGTCCCGTCATTCCCCAACCAAGTAGATCCTAGTTATTCGATGCATGTCGACCTACTTAGTGAGAATGTCCAGGAACCACATTCACAAAGAAAACCCAACTCCACGTCGTTCACGTCATATTCGTCGAGCACTACGATGTGTTGCTGGACACCATAGTAATAAAATTATTGTAATAAAATTTTTATTTATTTTATTTTCACTCATTTTATATTGGTATTTTTATTTTTAATATTTAATTAAATTTGGTTATTTTTATGGGTTCTATTTTATTTAAATTTTTAAAAAATAACTTAACAAAAGTAAAATTTAATTAGATAAGATAATTATTATAAAAATAATTAACTTTGTATTAAAATAATAATTAATGAAACTTACCTTAATTTAATTAAAATAAAAAAATGTTTATTATTATTATGAAAGATGTTTACAAGAAAAAGAAAATGTTATATTATATCACAATTACATATTATAACTATCCTCACCGTATGGTCTAAACCACACCATATACTCCTCTGTTGGTATTGGGTGTCCATGTATCGGTTGACTAAAAAAACAATGTTTTGTTGAACAATGAAATTTTAAACCTGATAATGTTGCACGTGATCAATGTTTGATTTATAACTGGCAAGATCCCCGTATCGAGTTCTATAATGGATTAGTCTCTTGCCAATGCATCTAGTAAAAGAATATAAATTATATAGACTAATCCATTCTGCAACTAGTCCATTCTAGAACTCCATACGGGGATCTTGACAGTTATAGATCAAACATTGATCACGTGCAACATTATTAAGTTTAAAATTTCATTGTTCAACCAAATTTATACTACTTATACTTGTGTCGTCTTACTTATTTTAATGTCATTTATTTTCTCTAGTTCATATGGATGCCTTACAGGGGTCTTGAAAACGTCATATCAGGATTCAATAATATGGACTACCAAAACTACTTTGATTTGTTTCTCAACTGTAGAATGACATCATACAGGTAGAGTAAAACTGCAGTTTGGACTTTCCTAGGAAATATCAGATGATCATGAAAATATTGAAACACTTCATTGTCAAGATATGAGAGAGGATCATCTGAAAAATTCGAAAGACATACATGTTGCATGGATTCAATTTTGGAACGAACGTCGAAGTCGTTGTCTTACCGTCCAACCGATACATGGACACCTAATACTTACATAGGAGTATATGGTGTCGTTTAGACACAACTCCAATTTGTACCTATCAACTCCACACCTACTACGGGACTCATGATGTGGTGTTGCAGAAGAGCCAACACAACCATCACAATAACAAAGGTGTAATAGACCTCGCCCACTGATTCCCTCTGTTACTATTGAAAATGAAGCGCCAAAACCACATCGTTATTCATTTTCTTTAACCCCAACACATCAATAATTTGAACCACAAATGCAATCATTTCAATTCACATTAACTCAACAATATGATCACCAACAATCTCTACATTCAAGCGACCAAGATTTTGTGAATAACTTATTTGGTACAAACATAGGTACGTCTGAGTCGGCTGCTCGTTATATTAATAACATGTACTCATTTGGTGTTCCATCATTCACCAATCAAGTAGATCCTAGTTCTTCGATATGCCGACTTACTAAGTGAGAATATACAGAAGACATGTCCCCCGTTGACAAAGAAAACCCACTTCCACATCGTCCACGTTGTATTCGTCGACCACCACGATGTGTGACTAGACACCATATAAAAGATTAATTAATAAAAACATTGTAATAAAATTTGTGTTTATTTTTTTTCACTCATTTTGTATTTTCAATTGTAATATTTAATTAAATTTTATTATTTTTATGGACTCTATTTTATTTTTGAATTTTTTAATAATTATAGAAAGTAACACTTAATTAGATAATTAATATAAAAATATGAACATTGTATTTATTTATTTAATTAAATGAATTATACTTAAATTAATAATTTATGAAACCGAAATTTATTATTTATTTAAAATAATAATTAATTAAATTAATAATTAATAAAACTTAAATTAATAATTTATGAAACTGAAATTAATTATTCATTTAAAATAATAATAATTGAAGAATAAAATGTCTATTTATTATTAACAAAAAATAACGTGGCATTATCTTACATTTACAAATTATAACTACACTTTTCCTCATATGTGTGCTTGCTATCGTTAATTAATCAAACTCTCTATATTTGTGTTTACTAAATAGTACTACTAATAAAAACAAATACACATATTTAATATTTAATAAGTAAAAAAAAAAAACAAACCTGCACATTGGGAAATCGGTTTGTGCCACACCGATATCTCTTCCATCTTTAAAAAAATAAATTTTTTTAAAAATAAATTAAAAGAAAAACAATTAGATATTGGTACTTAATTAAAAATTGATGATGATATGGTATTTAATTTATTTTTTTAGCAGTAGTATAAGAAAAAGTCTAGTGAGAATCTTCCCTTCACTGATAAAATAAAAAAATAAGAAAAATAAAAAAATGAGTATGGTGAGAACTACCAAAACATTGGTATTTAATAAAAAAGTAATAGTAAAGTCATAAATGATCCCAAGATGCAACCTTTGGACATGCACATGTGGCATGTTTAGAGTGCGCCGAAGGCCTAAAAAAAAAAAGATAATTTTAGTATATAATTTTTAAAGTTGTGTATTTTATAAATATTTTAAAAAAAAAAGATATTCTAAAAAAATCAAATTGGAATTGCAGGAAAAGAAGGAAAAAGTAACAATAAAATTATCATTACTTATAAAAATCATGGAATGCATCATCAACATACATGGAGTCCAATAAAAAAAATATTTTTCAAAAAAATAAATATTTAATAAATTCCATTTGATTTTTTAAATAATTCTTTTTTGAAAATTATTTACCATTATACTTTCTTTTTAAAATTATATACCAATCTACCTTTTTTTACCGTATAGTAGGAGGTCGTCATTTGCAAATGAGATTTCCTAAAGAAAATCTATTTTTGTAATGACGAATTAGTGTTATAGAGAAATCGTTTTTTAAAAAAGGGACTTTATACATCCGTTGTTTTTTAAATAATGAAAAAAATATATAAATATATAAGTCATTAGAATCATTCATAAAAAACAACACAAATTTTACGAAGATTGGAATAAAATTAATGTTGAAGGATTGTCGAGGTTTTTTCACATGTACGAGATTTTGTTACGTCTATGTTTATATATTTTATATTAATTTACACGATATAATGTAATATAGATTTAAATATGTCTTTTTGTCTTTGGAATTATAACATTATTTTGATTTTGGTTGTGGTAAGTTTTTTTTGGTTCACACCCCTATGACTAACTTAGTATTATTTGGTTGCATCATCCTCTCGTGGTGAAGATTGTCTTAGCATCTTCTTACAATAATTACCTCAACATCGTCTGGTATCATCCTCGTGACTTACTCGCACGTACGAAATTTTTACGACATCTATGCTTATATATTTTAGAATAAGTTATATAATTCATTAAAATTTATTAATAAAAACCAACACAAATTTTACAAAAATTAAATAGACTAGAGTTTCCCATAACATTTTGTAACCCTAAAATATTTTCATATATATTACATATGTGCCTTTTAGTAATTTTTGTGATTTATTATTTAATTAATAATTTATTCATTGTGTAAATAAATTAAATTAAATTTTATCACCCTATACTTTACCTAAATAATTGTAACCATTGTTTTTATTTAATTGTTTTAGCATGACAATTACATGAGAACGATTTATGGCGTACTTATTTCCTAAAGGAACTATTGTGTATTTTGTTTATTTGATTAGTTTCAATCATCATGGAATCGATGTGTAAAATATGTTGGTTTTATTTTGTTATGTGTGACCTGATATTTTTTGTCTTGCTTGATTTATTTAGTTGATGAAAATATTAGTTGAATTATTTAATTAAATTAAAATTTATAGAAGTTGTATTGCTTGTTAGTTTTATTTTGGACTAATTAAGTATTCGATTTAGGAGATAGTTGGGTCTTGTATGAGTGTTTGTGCTTGACAATATTTTTGGTTCTTTCATCTTTATTATAAAAAAAAATGTGGCTACCTCATTCCTTTTCCTCTCCTTCATAACAAGTATTTATGATAATTCACGGTGTTGTCTTGACATAATGTTGACTTTATGTCCTTGTCTCAACCAATTAAGAGTTTATATTGGAATCAAGTTGATTTTACACTTAGAGTCTTGATGATAATAAAAATATTTTATGAGAACAATATATTTGACTTCAAAACATATGAAAGAAGACTCACGTACTTGAAGAAAATCTAAAATATGATTTGATTCGTATTTTTAATATTTGACCAAGTTGAAAAGAAGATATAGTCAAGATTTGAAGAATATTTGAAGAAGAATTGAAGAAGATTTGGTCAAGGTTTATCTACAATAATAAAAAATAATAATAATCAATTTGAAGAATTTACAAACGCAATCTGAACAAAATACAATTCATAATTAAAAAAGGACTAAATTGAAACCCAAATTTTAACTATAAATAAACACTCAATGCGGAAGAAGAAAATCATCGAAAAACAGAAAAGAGTAGAAGAAATCAAGCTCAAAATTCCAAATTCATCTTAGAGTTCAAAAAGAGAAACATTCGTTAAAGATAAAAATGTTTTTCTGAGTGTTCTTTTCTTATAGTGTGAAAGTTATTATTATTATCGGCTTTGTTATTAGAAAACACTTAAAGTTCTAATTTTTTGTATCCAACCCGATAGTGGTTTAGTTCCTTCTTTAATCTGGGGTTGTCACGTTGTTTTGAGAAGACTTGGCTTTTAGGGTCAAGGTGGTTAGTTTCTCAAAAGTCTGAGGTTGTCAGACTGTTTGGGAACACAAGCTTGGAGGGTCAGGTGCTTTGTAATTCAAGGTATTTGAATTAATGGATTAAAGCCTTCTGAATGAAGGGCCTGGATGTAACCAAATTAGTGGTGAACCAGGATAAATATATGTGTCAAATTAATTATGTTTTCATTGTTTGTTGCTTTTGAGCCTGATTGCTTCTTATCTAAGTAATTCAAAAAAACCGACCAACCTTCATCAAATTAGCAATAAGTGATCAACTTTGGCAAACAAAATTCAACTCCCCTTCTCGTGTTTGCACCTTCAATTGGCATCAGAGTTCGGTCTCAAGGATGAACACTTTACAATGTTTGAGGAAAGATCCAAGAGTTCAACATGTCTAGTTACAGTGAATCAACTGATGAAGAAACTGAGTTATTTTCTGAAATTATTCGATCTAATTCTATTATTGCTATAAATAATTTTTTAAATAAGGATCACAAACTGACTTTAAAATTGAAAACACTTAGGAAAGAAAATACAAATCTAACTGAAAAAGTTAATGTTTTAAAGAATCAAAGTGCTGAATTTAAAACAAAAAGTGAAAATCTGAAAACTGATATTACTGAACTTAAAATAGAGAATGCAAATCTAAAAATTGATATAACTTAACTTAAGACAAATAATGCAATTCTAAAAACGGATATTATTGAACTTAAAACAGAAAATGCAAATATGAAAACTGATATTGCTGAACTTAAGGGTAAAAATCTAATTCTGAAAAGCAACATCAATTGAAAATACCACCTGTAACTTTGATACTTAATATGTTGTTTGTTCCCAAACAACAATTAATTTCAGATTTGGTATAGTTAAAAGTAAACTTAAACTCAATTTCTCAAATGAAATCAAACTCAATTCTCAAAGTTCCAGCTACTACAAAATATTCATCATGCTCCAAGGTAGCTTACAAAAAAAAAAAAACACACCAT
>NC_021165.2:28933759-28939556 GCF_000331145.2 Cicer arietinum | reverse complement strand
CTCTTTCTAACGGCATAATAGGTACTTGATGTTCAACTTCTTCATTGACTATCGAATCGAAAATCTCAATTCGGTTGCACCCTTCTCTTTCGTTTGAATGCTCTATGGCTTTTAGAATATTGAATGTAATTGTTTCTTCATTTACCTTAAAGGTTAAGGTGTCATCCGCCACATCAATCATAGCTCGCTATATTGCTAAGAATGATATCCCCAAGATTAAGGGGATATCATTGTCTTCCTCAATATCTAGTACCACAAAATCCACTAAAAAAAATTAACTTATCTACTTTGACCAACACATCTTCCACCACCCCATATGGGTGTTTCATTGAGCGATCTGCAAATTGTAACATCAGTTGTATGTCTTTGACTCTTCCAATGCTTAATCTTTTGTATATGGAAAGCGGCATAAGACTCACTCTAGCCCCAAGATCACACATGGAATTCTCAAAAGTTATATTCCCAATAGCGCAAGGAATAGATAGGCTTCCAGGATCTTTGAGGTTAGGTGGTAGTTTCCTATATAGAATAACACTGCACTCTTCAGTAAGCATCATTATTTCATTGCCAATTTTTCTTTTCTTTAATAGAATATCCTTCATGAACTTGGCATAAGCCGACATTTGCTCTAGTGCATCTGCAAAAGGAATGTTAATTTGAGATGTGAGGGTAGCTTCCTTTGTAGAATAGCAATGCACTATTTAGTAAGCGTCCCCGCTAATTTTTCTTTTCTTTGACAAGATCTCCTTTGTGAACTTGGCGTATCTCGACAACTTCTCTAGTGCTTTTGCAAAAGAAATATTAATTTGTATTGTTTTTTTCTTTCCTCGTTTTTCTATCTTTGAGGAAATGGGAGTCAGATTTTATACTTAGGAAAAACCTCTTTCTTCTGAACAATAGGTTCCTCTGCCTTTTCAAGTGTATTATCCTCCTCAATTGATGTTGTGGTTGCACTTTCCTTCAATACTTCTTCCTATTGCATTTCCATTGAATTACCCCTACCATTTTTTTTCTTTAGGTGGTTGTGGTTTAATTACCTTACCTTCCTACTCTTAGTCATTGTGACATTGACAGTGTTCCTTAGGTTAGGAACTTTCTCATTTGGCAAATTTTTGGGTGTTGTCTGCTAAAGTTGTTGGGAAATTCAACTCATTTGTGTCTCAGTCGATTGTTTAATAAAAGAATTTGCGTGTGTTTCTGATTTCTCAATAAAATCTCCCAAACAGCTTTTTTTTTTTGTGGAGATGGATTTGATGAACCACCTTGTTGGCCATGAGGACCACTTTGTTGGTCCTTCCATGAGAATTTTGGATTTTTCTCCATCTCTAATTATAGATGTTAAAGTAAGGATTATTCTACTTCCCATTGTTACTCATAAAGTAACCTTATTTGGTTTTTCTATATCTTCGTAACGAACTTCACAAACTCTATTTTTATGTTCTCTCTCACAAAAGTCACAACCTATATGTTCAAGCAATTTGACAAAAGAAACTTGGGGTTATACATTTAGAATTGTCATCCCTTTATTTTTCTTTGCAGCGATGCCTTCTTCGATATGCTTTGAAATCAACTTCTCTAGAGACACCTTTTGACAACCATTTGCTTCTCTTACTAGGTAAGACTCCCTGTCCCATTTGGAGGATCCTTATAGCAATGTTAAATACCTTACTATCTTCCTATGATCCTACCATTCATGATCGCCCCAACTACTTGTATTGTTTGTTGTGAAGATTCTTGTAGCATTCTTGTTGATTGGATATAAGAGGAGGAGGAGGAGGAGAGGAGTCTTTGGAAGAGTTGAAGGAGGACCCTTATAAAGCATCATTTGAGGAATGGTGTGCATCTCAACGGTTTTATTTGGGTGATGATGCTTTAATATAACCCTCTGCGTAAGCACCTCTCAAGAGTATCTTAGGTGCTCTACATTTTCAGGTATATTTCCTTATGTTGTGTTTTATTTGACTTTCAAAAAATATTTACTTGTCGGTGGACTTATGTTATTATGAGTTTTTCAATTTTACTCTTGCATTAAAACTTTGTATTAGTTTTTTAATAGTAGAAAAACTGTTAAGTCAATAGGTTGAGTTCGTAAATTTCAAATTGATTTAAATACAATAATTTGATTGATGTTTTGATGATAACAAAAATAATATATCAATGTGTTTTATAAGTGTGCAGATTAAATCAACATTTAGAAGTTGATGAAAAATAGTCAACATATGTTATTTTGATAAAAAAAAATGAAGAGCACAGTAATGATCATGTACCTTTTGAAAAATAAAATTCTCAATCAAAACTTGTGATAATGAGCAAGATCCTCTAAAGGAAAGATAACGATATTTAATGACATAATCCTCTTATTATAGTCTCTCTTAAGCTAAAGACAATGCCTCTAAAGAATGAGTCAACAATGATGAAAGCATTTACTACAAGAAAATACTCAATTTATGGCCAATTTTTTAAAAAAAAATTATGGCTGAAAAAAACTCTCACAAATTAGTGACCGAAAAAACATTCATAAATACTAAAACTCAAATTGATTGTTATTTGTGGCTGAAAAAACTCTCATAAATCAAAAATATTTTTTTGGTTTGATTGTAACATTTGTGACGGTCAAAAACGGTCACAATTATCATATAGAAAATTTATTTGAATTGGTGGCGATCAATACCCTCACAAAAGACTTGATTGATTGAAAATATCAGCAGGATTTTGTGGCAGCATATACCCTCACAAAATCAGAACGTTGGAGCATTGTGAGAGCTTAGGCCGCCACAAAATATGAGTTTGCAACTTTGTGAGGGTATTGGCCACCACAAAGACAACCCTTTCTGACCGCATAGGCTGTCACCAAAGCAATAGTATCGTTGGCATGTTGTAGTCGCTTTGGGAGCCACAAAGGCCATCTTTTCTCATTAAAAATATCATTGTTCCTCTCATTTCATATTTCTACTTTCTCTCTACCTTCTCTCTACAATATTTTCCCTCAACTTATATTTTTCTCTAACTTTTCTCTCTATCTTCTCTATTGAGTTTCGGTAAGTCTTATTTTATGTTTTATTTTTTAAGTTTTTTAAATTTATTTTTTTATTTGAAGTTATTTATTTAATGAATATTATTTAATTTTTATTTTGACATTGGTGTTATTGTGTTGATTGCAAAAAGTTGTTATTTGTTCGTAAGCTTTAAGGCATACACTATCCTCCATCAAGTTAGTATGTAATGCATTTTAAATATAGATTAGTAATTTATGAAATTATTATTAAAAAAATTTATATGGTTATAAATTATTTTTAGAGTATTAATATTTTATTTTAGAATGTAGAATATATTATTTTTAAAATTGATTATAATAATGTTAAAAAGATTTGTTAAAAAAAGTACTAGTAAAATATTTAAATTGTAAAATTTATACTCAAATTAAAATGTAGTTATTTTTAAAAATATTGATAAAGTGTTATTTTTTTTATTGTAGTTATGCCTCCGTCGACAGTTGGATGTGTACTTGAAGATGAAATGCAATTTCAAACTATGTTGTCTCCAACACCAATTAATAATACTTTTGAGGGACTTTTAAATAATGATGGAGCGAGCAGAGTTAATGATAAGAGGAATTATTATAATGATTGATATATTCAAATAATATTTTCTATTTTTATGAATATATTATACATTATAATTTAATTATGGTGTATTTTATTTTTGGTTTGTATGATATAATTTATTAATTTAGAAATATTCTATTTCGTTTGGTAGTAATATTTTAATTAATATTAAATTTTTATTTTTATTTTTAAATATAATATTTTATTTAAATTTATATTTTCTTAAATTATGTTAATGTTAATTTTTTATATATAATATGATTTTTTAATATTAATTTCAAATTTTATATTTTTTTTTAATAAACTTACCCATTAGTAGCGATCAAAACAGCCACAAATGACACAGTTTGTGGCAGCATACGCTCTCACTGTTTCGTTATCAGTTTCATCTTTTGTGGCGGCCTAAACTCTCACAAAAGGGACAATTTATGAAGGCCTTAGCCCCATAAAGTGTAGATTTAATCAGCTTTATCCTTTGAGACAGTCTAAACCCTCATAAATGCTAACAAAAAAATTAATATTTTTTGCCGTTTTAACTGCCATAAAATTTTGTGATCGAATTATTTGTAGATGTCTTAAACCATCACAAATATGTCTGTTGTAGCTGTTTTCCTTTTTCGTAGGTGTTTTCGACCGCTACAAATAAAGAATTTTTTTATTGCAATTTAGTGGTTTTGTATGCGAAGTGATCCTCTTGTTAGGACAATACTGATGGGAAATTCAACAACAAATATAATAACAACTCTAACAGAGCAATATGCAGCGGATAATCAATTTCCCAAACTTGCAAGAATCTGTGAGGAGCAATCAACAAATAATAACAGCAACTAAAATCACCATCACAAATGACACAATAATTTTTTAACGTGGAAAAACCTTCTCAATGTGAGAAGTAAACAACCACGGGACCAAGCCAGTAATAAAGCTCCACTATGATCAAAATATGGGTACAAAGAGTTTCTAATATGGCACAAATTCGTGCTCAGTAACCAGCCAAAAACAGCAAGGTAACCAGCACAACAATCAGCCAACACAATGAGAAAACAAACATGAAATTGAGAACAAAGTTCAGCAAAAAAAACCAGAAAAACTGTTGCTGTCCGAGTTCAATTTCTCCCACCTCAGACCTCTGATCGACGACTCAAACGGTCAGAATGAAGTACCACGAGTCACGAACCTGTTGTCCAAATTTCAGCCCGATCCAACGGTGAATGAAGGAGAAATCGCGAATTTAGTGCAGCTGCTCTGTTTTATGCGAAAATAGGGTTTACTCTTCCTCTCTCACTTTTCTCTTTGTCTCTCTCTCTGAATTCAGCTCTTACACGCCCACTAATCTGACCTCTCTCCACTTGGATAAGTGAGACACATGGACTTGCACATATTGGGCCTTTCTCCACATAGGAAGGGAGCCCAAAACCCAACATATCTCCCCCTCACAACTATGTGGAGGTGACCGCCAAACCGGCGATCTCACAACAAGTTTCAAACTTGCTTCTCGGTAATGCCTTGGTCATCATATCAGCACCATTATCATCTGTATGAACCTTGGCCAATTCCAACAACCCAGCATCCAAAACATCACGTATCCAATGATACCTAACATCAATGTGCTTCGACCTAGAATGAAAGGTTGAGTTCTTACCAAGATGAATTGCACTTTGACTATCACAAAATAGCAAATACTTATCTTGAACAAAACCAAGCTCCTGCAAGAATTTCCTCAACCATAACAATTCCTTGCATGCTTCTGTAATGGCAATGAACTCTGCCTCAGTAGTGGACAATGCAACACACCTCTGCAATCTGGATTGCCATGCCACAGCTCCCCCTGCAAGCTTAATCAAGTAGCCTGAAGTAGACTTTCTGGAATCAATGTCTCCAGCCATATCAGAATCAGTATATCCCACAAGAGTAGGCTTATCACCTCCAAAACAAAGCCTCAAACTGGTAGTACCACGAAGATACCTCAAAATCCATTTCACAGCATTCCAATGCTCTCTACCTGGATTAGACAGAAATCTACTAACTGTACCAACAACATGTGCATTATCAGGCCTTGTACACACCATTGCATACATTAAACTACCCACAGCAGATGCATAAGGAACTCGTTGCATATCTGATTTTTCAGCTTCATTGGTAGGACTCTGACTAGTACTCAATTTAAAATGAGTAGCAAGAGGAGTACTTAC
>NC_021165.2:28888576-28930522 GCF_000331145.2 Cicer arietinum | reverse complement strand
AGCTCCACTATGATCAAAATATGGGTACAAGAGAGTTTCTAATATGGCACAAATTCGTGCTCAGTAACCAGCCAAAAACAGCAAGGTAACCAGCACAACAATCAGCCAACACAATGAGAAAACAAACATGAAATTGAGAACAAAGTTCAGCAAAAAAAACTAGAAAAACTGCTGCTGTCCGAGTTCAATTTCTCCCACCTCAGACCTCTGATTGACGATCCAAACGGTCAGAATGAAGTACCACGAGTCACGAACCTGCTGTCCAAATTTCAGCCCGATCCGACGGTGAATGAAGGAGAAATCGTGAATTTAGTGCAGCTGCTCTGTTTTATGCGAAAATAGGGTTTACTCTTCCTCTCTCACTTTTCTCTTTGTCTCTCTCTCTGAATTCAGCTCTTACACGCCCACTAATCTGACCTCTCTCCACTTGGATAAGTGAGACACATGGACTTGCACATATTGGGCCTTTCTCCACATAGGAAGGGAGCCCAAAACCCAACAAATACAACCTCGAATGTTTCTATGGAATAGTACTATGAATATTTTTCAGTATAACAAGAAAATGATTACTAGGAAGATCATTAAATGTACTACGTATATGTCTTTTATATAAGACCCCGTAAAATCTTTGTTCTTTTATATAAAATCTTCCTCAAATTACAAGAATCATTAATTAGTTTTTCACAAAATATTTCTAATTAAAAGTTAAGAATTAAAATATCAACTACTTATTTCTTTTAATAATAACGTATATCATTATCAAATTTAATGTGAAAATTATCTTTCTTAATTTTCGACATTGAACAAAGAAATCAACCATTTATATACACAGAGAAGAGAAGATGTAGTAACTTTTTTAGATAATTCTAAATAGATTTTGGTTGGGAGTGTAATTGGATGGCCGGTAACTTACATATTTGAAAAATTTTAGTTGCAATAAATAATTAAGAAAAAAGTTAACAAGTTTCTTTGGGATATTTGTTAAAACAAATAATAAAATATTCTCTTAAAAATAATACATTCACCATATTAAAAATGCAAAAAGTGATTATTTTAAGATAAATTTTATTTTATTTTATTTTTAAATAAATACGAAATATTAGGAATTTGGAAAGAATAAGAAGCAAACTTTCCATCCAAGTAATGTTTTGAAAATGGTCAAGAAGAATAAATGTGCCAGCATTGGTCAGCGTGACGATGCACGAAGCAAGCAATGGGAACGCTAAACAGAAAGTAGTACGATAGAGAGAGAGAGAGACAGGGAACAAAGTTTCCGCGTAGACAGATTAGAATAAGCGAAACTACTGTGAGTCTGTGACAAGTAAATTAAATTAAATATAATAATAAAACAAAATAAAATACACGAAAATGATAGGGGATAAGATCTACAAAATATTGTGTATATATTCAATTCGGTATATAAAATTATAAAACCATATTAATTTAATCTTTAAAACATAATTAAATATTTCAAAATATTTTTAATTATAATTATCAAGTACTAGCGGATCCACATATGTCTCTCTATCCGTTTTTTAATACACTAATGCGTATAGGATTTTATTGTATTTTTATAATTTTGATTATGATGTGAATAAATAATTCTATGCAGAGGGTATTGAAAAGGTAAAATATATTATTTTTTTAAAATGAAGCAGTTTTGAAGTAGAGGATGTATTTATTTTATAAGAAATTAGGGATTGCATAACTTTTTCTAAAGAAAAAATAATAATTTTCAAAGAGTAAAAGTAGAAATTATCAATCACTTGTATATTTTTTTTTTATAGAGATCAAACTTGTATCACTTTTAATTATAGAGATTAAATAAGAGAAAATTATCTCCTTATCTTGAATTGTTATTGAATAAATATCTTTAATATTATTCATTGAATTTCAAATATATCTTTTATATCATTAATTTAATTTCATATGATTCTTACAATAGAGGGATGAATATGATTAAATATAACTTGTTCATTAAGAAATTTATATTACTACTATGGTGCTTCCATGTGTAATATTTTCTAGAGACATAAAACATTTCCTTGTAAAGCAAATCTCTCTTTTTCCTTCTCAATCCATTCACATCACAACTGCATCATGTGTTCACACTACTAACATATAAAATCTTTCTTTTACTTTCTCATAGAAAAAAACTCATCCTTTTCCGTGTAATCAGAGATTACCTTTTTTTCTTTCTTTCTAGAACTCAAAAGCATTCTTGGTCACTATTGTATAATATTTTCTTATTTTCTTCATTCAATTTGAATGGAGGGTCATCAATTTCATCACAAAAACCAAAGGCGACAACAGCAACAGCAGCAACAACAACAACAAAATATTCATCAGAATATCAATACGGTTAATGTTGATGTTTCTGATAGATTCCCTCAATGGAGCATCGAAGAGACAAAGGTGTTTCTTATGTTAAGAGGAGAACTAGATCAAGCTTTCATGGAGACTAAAAGGAACAAACAATTGTGGGAAGTTATCGCTAACCATATGAAAGAAAATGGTTATTATAGAAGTGCAGAACAGTGTAAGTGCAAGTGGAAAAACCTTGTTACCCGCTATAAGGTATATTCAAATTTTTTTCCATATATTTAGTTTAAGGTTTGATCTCTGATCATCGGTCATAAAAAAATTTATTTTTTAGAGATTAACCCTTAAAATAGATCTCAATTCCTTTATATTAGTGTAGATTAGATATATAGTTATATAACAAAATCACAATTTTGCTTACTAAAATAAACTATAGACGACAACGGTTTTAGTAAAAGTTACACTTTAAAGTTGAAATTTTACTGTCACTGTGATTTTTTTAAATTTACTGTGAATCCCAGTATATTTGTAGTATTTATCATTGTGAACTTTAATTACCAAAAATATTATTGTTTTTTATTTTATATTTTATTATGAGCCACTATTTATTTTTCTAAAATAATTGGCACAAGGATAAACATTCTTCCTCCTTTATCATAGAGGATTTTTTTGGCAATAAGTTTGGATTCTTTTGAATATTGTTTCAAACACTTGCGAAGTGTCTATAATCGTCGATAGAATTTCCAGTGATATTTAATCATTGCGTCGTCGGTCCACGATGACCGCCAATCAAGATGGTCCACCCTAGAATTTACCTTGATGTATATACTAAAGTTGAAAATTTTTGTTGCAAGCTTCAATATTGATTTTTT
The DNA here is from genome assembly GCF_000331145.2 of Cicer arietinum. NCBI lineage: Eukaryota > Viridiplantae > Streptophyta > Magnoliopsida > Fabales > Fabaceae > Cicer > Cicer arietinum. The sequence goes on along the minus strand of NC_021165.2, from coordinate 28,927,328 downwards.
ATATATGCTATTAAAAGTGTTGCTTGTATATTTGAAATGTGAAGGGATGTGAAACAATGGACACAGAAGTGTTGAGACATCAATTTCCATTTTACAATGAACTTCAAGCAATTTTCACAGCAAGGATGCAGAGAATGTTGTGGGCGGAAGCCGAAGATGGATCGAAGAAAAAGGCGACAGAGATTTCGACCGATGACGAAGATGACAACGAAGAGAATGAGACAGTATCTCAAAAGGGTAGCAATAGAAAGAAGAAAAAAGCTAAGACAGTTAGCGAAAGTGGCGGCGTTAGCAACAACAATTTGAAGGAAATTTTGGATGATTTCATGAGGCAAATGCTACAAATTGAAGCACAGTGGATGGAATCATTTGAAGCTAGAGAGAATGAAAGGAGGTTGAGGGAAATGGAATGGAGGCAACAAATGGAAGTGTTGGAGAATGAGAGGATATTGATGGAACAAAGATGGAGAGAAAGGGAAGAACAAAGGATGATTAGAGAAGAAGCTAGAGCTGAGAAGAGAGATGCTTTAATAAGAGCTCTGTTAAACAAGTTAGAAAGACAATAGAGGTATAGATAGACTCCAGTTTTTTTCAATTATGATTTCATATCTTAAATAGATATTTTGTAGATTGTAAGAGTTTAGGGTAGATTTGGATAATGTGAATTGGAGTTGCATTTTAATTACAATTTAAAATTTTGGATATAGTACTCTAGTTTTAGAGTACTAATATATATAAGGTGTGTGGTTTAAAATATTAGTTCGATTTTAAATACAAGTCAATCTAAAGTCGAAGAAAATCGATCTATTTAATTTAAAAATTAGATTAAATTAGATTAAATATGTTATTTTCTTTAATTTTATTTTGGTTTATATTTGAAATCAGTTGGAGGGTGTAGTTTAAATTTGTTCTTGGAATTCTTAATTTGTTGGCAAATTTAACTAAGATTATGCCAATTTGTGCTACTAAATATTACTGTTTCCTCCTACTTTTTTTAACATGGAATATTTGAAGTTCTAACTTACAATTTGATGGTACGTAGGTTAGTGAGTTGTTAGATATAATTAGAGATTTATCATATATATAATTAGAGGTTGTCAAATGTAGTTATAAGTTATTTAATATTAATTATAAAAATTAGTTAAAGTTCAATAGTTTAGTTAGGATCTCTATATAAAGTGTATTTTGCCCCAATTGTATGAAGTAATTATTTAAATTTTGTTTGTATTGTAATAAAAATATTTCTATTTCGATCAATTTTAAAGTTCATTTTTTTTTTAGTTTAATATTTTTGTTTGTTGGTATCTACCATGCTTCTCAATGAGAGTCGTGATTTATCTTAAAGATATGATCTTAAATTATTACATATAAAATTTCAATCTTCAGCCACTTGTATATTTTTGCTTTATTATTGGGTGAGTGTTGTGGATTCTTGAAATTGTATTTTATTTATCTTGAACTGTATTATCTCAAGTTCAAAATTTTAATTAACATTTTTAACTTACCATGATTGGTAGATATAATTGGAGATTTATTAGATATGGTTGGAGTTTGTTAAATGTAGGTATTTACAAGTTGGTTAATATTAAATACAACTTTGTTAGTCAAATTAGAATAACTAAATAAAGTGCATTTTATATCAATTGTTATATAGTTCATTTTTCTCTTAATTAGTTAATTTAATGGTGGACAAAATTAATCTCTTAATTGTTAGATTAAGCAAACGGTCATATTTGACATTAGAGAATTGGAGACTTGTAATCAATGCTTTTCTTTTTCTCTGGAAAAAGTAGTATTTTTTTTACGGAGAAATAATTAAAAATACTAAAAATATTAGCTTATAATTATAATTACAGTTTTATTTATATAATTTGATTTCTACTATACATATACAAATTAAAATAATTTATGTTCTCACTGTAATTTAATTTAACAGTATATTGTGCTTTTTCAGATGAGCAATAAAATGATTCTCGGTTAAATTAAATATCCTAAATAAAATGGCACAGTTGCGAGCACTTTTGGTTCAAATTTGAGTATGTTACTAGCCAAGGTGGATGCATAGGACAAGCATCCTAAAACCTTCAAACTACTGAGATAAGAGCACTTTCAATAAAAGACCTCATAGGAAGATTTGTTTCACAAAATACTAGTGAAAATCCTATTCATCAAAAAGACAACATGGATAATAGAGTAAGACCAATATTGTTTTGGTAGCTTGGACTGAAATATTAGTACTCTGATGTTCAAAATGTATTGGTGCCTTCTTTCAACCCTTCTATTTGATTAATGTGCATACTAAGTTAGAAGACAAATATTTATATTAATGACTATATATTTTAAGGTAGCATATATTATGAGTAAATTAAAGATAATAATGATCTAAATCTTTTTAACACATAATAAACAGGTAATTATGTCTACAAATAGAGTAAATCATAATATATCAATAATCATCAAATATAGTCTGAGTCAATTATTGACCATTTGATAACAAAGGAAAAGAACCATACAGTGATTATTTGCTTCTAACTAAAGATCTCTGGTAATCATCTTACTCTAAGAGCAAAAGAAGAAAGTTCAATATAAAGCCTCTAATATAGTATAATATTTTGGTACAAGTTAAATCCTCAAATGAACAAAGAAGATGGCTAGCTAATCAAGTGCACGATAACTCTAAAAAATCTATTAAAGTTGTGACTGACTATGTTAAAAGCACCATAACGCACCTCCATGAATCTGTTATTACACGCTCACTTTGATTATTATGTGTTTCATAATTCTGGTAAACACTTCAAATCAATACTCTGATAAAGGAAACACTCTCACAAGAGGCCAACATTCCAACATCCCATGCTCGTCAAAGAGGGACTTATCCTCTGATTAAAAAAGCGTGTGACTTCCTCTAATGGTGACAACCTCTGAGATATGTTTTCTTAATTCAAGATACACTGAATTAATTATAAAGATATATATATATATATATATATATATATATATATATATATATATATATATATATGTCTTAGAGTTTTATTTAATTAAAGATACACAGAATAAAATATATATATATATATATATATATATATATATATATATATATATATATATATATATATGAATATGTCTTAAAGGTTGATTTACCTTAAACACTAATTCAAGATCTCCAACGACATTCTCAACGGATATATTTCTCAACATTTACGTAGAAATCGGTCAATATGAAAAAGTGGTTGAGAGAATGACAGAGGTAATGTGTTAAGAAGAATTTTTGTAAAAGTCTAGAACAAATCAAAAGAAAAGAATGAATGAAAATTCTCTCAATAGAGATTTACTAGAATTGATGTAAATCAGTAAAGTGTTCTATACATATGAACTGATATAAGACTTGCAATGTAATATTCTCTCAATGAGAATTAGAATCCTAGAAGTTGATTTTGTGTCAATTCAGACACAAACTAAAACTGATGTAAATCAGTCCGATAGTGACAACAACTTTTTCATCTGTAAGAACTACCTGGAAAGGTATAATAGTACTTATGAACCTCAATAGCAACTTTCTAGAAAGTTGAGAAGGATGCTAATTGTAATTTCCTAGAGAGGCATACAAAAATACTCAACCTGAAGAGGTAAGTAAATAATACTGAGGCAAAATATATTTATAAGGGGATGATTAGATGTAGTAACAGTCTGTTGTAAACTAGTATCAAAATCCATGTGTCCCCTTCTCTCTCTGCTATTTCAATCTAAGTTATTTATGATTAACTTGATTTTACTTCACTGGTCATAATCAAAAGTTGAATGATTTGATAAAGAATATATCTTATTGGTAAAACACCTAAAATAATTTTCAGAAATAACAAAATACAAGTCAAACTCTTTCTTTCTTATGTTTTCCAACACCTTCAATTGGTATTAGAGCTCAGTCTCTTGATTGAGCACTTTACCATGTAAGAGTAAAGATTCTTTACTTATGGAAATGCCAATTAAATGGTTTGAATTTGCGTATGTTTTTTTGTCAATCCCATTTTCACGTTTTCTTGAAATTCTTATTTTTAAAATTTCTTTTAAAACCTGGATTGACAAAATTTGTTTACTGAATATTGTAATGGCTATATGAAAATAGATAAAAATACATTAGCAAAACATCTATTTCTCAAAAGACAATTTCATCTTTTTACCAAAGTCATTTCTTAAAAAAGATTTTCTGTAATCACTCATCAAAGATATTTTGAGTAGTAAAACAAAATCTATGTACTGAGATAAATGAATGCTCAAACACAAGAACAAAAATGAAAATAGATTTTCATTGTGTCCTTCGAGCAGAGTAAACATCTCAAAATCATATATGTATGAGAGATATCATCTTAGTTCAAAATTATCTAAGAAAATATCTCATCATGTGATTAGTTTTCAAGAGCAAATTGAAACTCCTTTCTTTCTTTTCTTCTCAAAGATCTATTTAAATATGTTATGAAAATTTTCTTATTTTGATTTTGTTTTCTAGTTGTGCTTCTTAAAACTCTTCAATGATAAACTGGACAAAACTTTTATGCTTTAATAAGGTAGAAGTATTAGTTGATACGACAACATTGTTAGTGAAAATAATGGAAACATTATAATGCATTTCAACAATATAAAACTAACCAAACAGGGAGAAGTTTATTAAAACTTCAATGATCTATAAGGGCATGTTCAAATGTGCAAGTAATTCATTAGAAGAAATGGTTAGTAATACAACATCTCACTCAAAAATACGAATTTTGAAGGTTGAATGGAAACAAGTCGAGTTTTACATCGAAACAAACGTTGGAGGATACACATAAGTGTCCTTGGTTAAATACCAGATAAAGTTCAATCATGATTTGAATGGGTAGATCAATAAGAATCAATCATATGATCATCATCCTCTTGGAAGAAGAAGCATCAATATAATATTGGAATGATCTTCGAAGAAGCCTTAACAACTTGTGAATGATCAAAACTCTCTCATGGAAGATCATCCTCTTACTCTTCCATTAGAGAAGTCTATATAACAAACATGCTTAAATATATCATCATCCGGTCAAACTCTTGGAAATATCAAACCAAAAAGGAGTTACTTTGGAAATCCTCTAATTGCAAGGTCTGAAATTACTCCTCTACCTACTCTAGAAGAAGGTCTTTGACTCTGGTGTATAGCTTGTTTGATTCATCACTTGAGACTCGCAACTACAAAATCAAAGCACTAAAACAAAAGATTGCAACTTTTGATTTAGAAGAAAGAATTATCAGAATCAAGCTAACTCTACATCTAGTAAGAAGATCATTTGAAAAAAAAGCTCTAGAAAACTCCAGTAAGACAAAAATAAGAATATACTTGCTAAATCATTCTTATTTGTCATTGGTTCAGGTGCTCTACAATTTTTTTATGTACTTGTTTGTCTTACCTGATATGTTTTTGCTTTTATACACTTGAATTGATATAAGACTTGAAATGTAATAGTCTCTCAATGAGTGAAAATCCTAGAGGCAAATTGTGCCAATTCAAATATAAATTGGAATTGATGTAAATCAGCCCGATAGAGGCAACAACTATTTCATCCATAAGAGGTACCTAAAAAGGTATAACAATATTTATGAATCTCAATGGCAACTTGCCAGAAAGTTGAGAAGGATGCTAATGGTAACTGCTTGGAGAGACATAAGAAAAATACTCAAAGCCTGAAGAGGTAGAGTAAATTATAGTTGTATGCTACTCTTTAAATAGTGGATTAAGTCATCGACTATTATGACACTCTAAACCAATGTACTTTAATAGTAACATTTTAAAAATATTTTTCATAAGCAAATTTGCAAGCGGAGTGAAAATCACTTAAATAACAGAGTATTCAAATTTCATTGAAAAAATTAAAATAATAGTTTAAAGTATCACATTGACACAAATACACATTGCTAATCAAAACAATATTAGATTCCCTTATTTGAACAATAAAATAGAGTAAACTACTCATTTTTTGCAAAATACATCATTAACACCATAGTCAAAAAACATAATTAATTACAAGATAATACTTGATTGTCAATAAATTTATAAATACATATTTCAGCTCAAGACTCAAAAAAATACAATAGAAGGTTCCCAACCGATATCACCTATTAAAGCATGGATCACAAACTAACAACCTGAAATGCGTTTTAACAAAAGTGCACATACAAACAACGAATTGGGTGAATTTCAAAATCATGTTGATAGTATAATATAAGTAAGGAGAACATGCAAATAATCAACATAAAGTCATATCAAACACATCACAGAATATTAAAATATTCATGGAAATAATATCATATTATAACTGCAAAATCCCTTAAGGAAAATCAATATCTCATTATACCATCAAATCATCTAAGAGAAATTATTATCACATTAGATAGACATTAATCACAACAAAGTTATAACATGATAGTGCAATGTTATGCATGCTCCTAAAAACTATATGATTCATATATAACACTTCTTACTAAGGTAACTTCCACACAGAAACTCACGCATATCAATGGAAAAAATAAACTTGTCACAAAGGCAACTTCCACGAAGAAGTATATGCCAAGACATGATGATGAATTATCAAAATCAAATATTCTCACACAGTTCACTAAGATCATGTCAAATGCTTCAAAAATCACTAATACAAAACTATCACTTCATTCAAATATCACTAAGACCATACAACACACGTTCTTATCATGGAAATCAAATATTCATAAACAACCATCATAAAGATTAAAGTTTTGACCTCACATATTATGAAAATCATATATTCATAAGCAACTATCACAACGATCAAAGCTTTCACAACACATATCATGAAAATCATATATTTGTAAACAACTATAACAAATATCAAAATTTTCACCACACTTATCATGAAATCATATATTTATCAAAAGTATCATAAAAATTTAAACTTTCATCAGATGCATATAAAATTAAAACTTTCATCATATGCGACGTAGAAATTCAAACTTTCTCACATATACCATAAAAATAAAAAGTTCAACACATAAAACATAAAAACCTAAACTTTTTCCACATATACCACACCATTTGTAGAATTTAAATCATACACCACCTTATAAAATTTTATAATCCATATTTAATCTTACAAGCCCTGAGATTTTCATATTAGTTCAATTATTACTAAATAGGTCTACCGCCGTGCATAGTGAGTTCTAGATGAGTTGTTGGAAAATACAGTTTTCCCGTTCATTTCACATAATATTATACTCATAAATTTAAACGTTTTTTCACCCCTTATCTTATTTCAATACTTTCACACATTAATTTGAGTCTACAAGAAAAAATTATTTGTTTCATTGACCCTCGTCCTTTGATCGATCAAACTAGACACTTTATATGTAAACGTCAAAAAGAAAATATGAAAACATGGTCTAAAAGGTCAATTTCGAAATTGGGTGATGGAAAATTAACCCAAGTTAGAAAACAAATTCAGTGGATAATGTAGCTATTATTCACTTAGTCGTTTTAACGTTGATTTCACTTAAATCAGATTTCCGGTAAAAAATAACGATACAAAATAATAGATTTCATAAATGAATAAGTTAAATATTTTTGAGAGAAAATAAAAAAAGGCTAAAAATATGGAGAAAAGAAGAATGTTATAGCATATCTCATAGAGAAACATTATACTAAATTTGAGGCAAAATTGAAAAAAGTTTTCCTAAATTACTGTGGATCACCAAAACCAATTTTTCTTCTCCAATGGCTGCCGAGAAATTTGGTGCCCAGTTTGAATCCTACTTTTGTTTGTGTTTGCACGGCTACACAAGCCGCCTATATTTTTCTTTTTCTTTTTCTTTGTCTTTTTTTTCCTTTCAATTAGCTATTCAAAATTCTTTCTATCACTTACATAAGGATAATATATAACATAAAACATATTTTATTTATTTTTTTACTTTTTTAAAATAAAATCTATAGTTACCAAAACTAATCTTTAACACATATTTAAATATAATTTTATTTTAAAAATATTATTAATATTTTACAAAATAAATATAAAACCAATCTTTTAAAAATATATATTAGTAATGTTAAAAACCTTAGTCATACTATAATTATTATCACAATTATTAAAATATTATTTTTCAAAATACTCACATTAAAACAATCTTTAGAGAAGAAGCAAAATAATAAAATAAATAAATATAACATGAACACTTTATATTAATTACTAAATTACAATAAATATGTATAAAATCACCATGCCATAACAAGAATATAAAAATAAAGAAAATCAATCACAATATTACAAATATCTCAATATATATATATATATATTTATTTTTAATACAAATAATTAAAATAAGATATAGTTAGAATTAATTAATATAAACATATATGCCATAACAAGAATATAAAAATAAAGAAAATCAATCACAATATTACAAATATCTCAATATATATATATATATATTTATTTTTAATACAAATAATTAAAATAAGATATAGTTAGAATTAATAAATATAAATATGTACACATTTAACATTAGTCAAATATCAAAGAAAATATCACATTAATTACCAACACACATTTAACATAAAAATTCCAAAAATCTCATCATTTCAAATACTTAAGCAACTAAGATAATTATAAAAAACAACAAAACTACAATTCAATCCCATTTCTTGTGTTTTTCAACAACTTCAACCAAATATCATGATGAATCATGTCAAAAATATCTAGGCATTAGTATTACTAATAGGAAATGGCAACTTTTTCTACCTTGACATATGAAAAACATCACATGTTCAGCAGTTGATACATAAACATAGTTTCTGCTCAACACTAACATGTTATCATGAGATAAGTGGTCTAGCCACAAATGCCAAAGGATTGCACGAAAAATAGGGTTTTTAATTGTCAACAGTAATAACTAATCTATAAATAGAACCTAATTTGTTGTTCACCTCCAAGTAATAGAGATTATCCAATTGTCTAGCCAAACCATCCTTCCTTCCTTCCTTGTATTGCACATCAATCAAGATGGAAAGTCAATGATCATGACTATTTTGCACACAGGCCACACAAAAACAAATGTGGTATATGGCTACCGTGTCTAATATCCAATTAGGATTTACTAATTTTGATTCTCGTCTCTCTTTCTTCTCCATAAGAGATAACAAGATTTTTTCTTTCATGAGAAATGAATCCGATATCTAGGAGATAAGTACCACCGTCCACACATTCTCAATATCAATTGATTAGATCAATTGGTAGTGAGAATGTGTGAACGGTGGTACTTATCTCTCAAGTATCGGATTCGATTCTCATGGAGGATTCACTTAGTAGTTAGCTCACATTCAATTTAACTATTTTATAATTTGTTAACTTTTTGTTTATTTCATAACCTATATTAACAAAATATCTGCCAAGAGAATACAAAAGAAAAAGTTAACAAACTATAGAATGGCTAAACTGAATATGAGTTGACTAGTAACTAAATATGTTAGTCAGTGTCTCATTGGCCTTTTATTTAGGGATTTGTTACATTTATTTGTGAAATGCAAAATACAATATTGTTAGTTCTACAGTGGACCACCTTCATAAGTAATCCAATTGTGGATCAGTACTTAAAAATCATAAATTATAACGATGGTTAATGATACTCTTAAGAAGTAATAGTTCATGATCCTTTTTGTCCTTATAGAAAAAATATTGACCTGGTTGATATCGATTCAATATGATATATATATTTATTTTTATCGAAACAGAAACATCTAAAGTCATTATCTCAATCATGAAAATGAAGACGGTCATTAATGTTAATTTTTAAGAGACGACGTTTGTGGACATTGAAATTTAAACTATTTTTCAAGTATTAATTCATAATTAGGGATGTGAATAGACAGACTGGGACAAGCTAGACTTTGCTAAGCTTGAGCCTGACTTGTGGCTTGTCATAGACTTACTTTTTAGCCTGAGTCTAGCCTTGATAGAAGTCTGACCTATTTTATTTTAACATTTTTGAATAAGTATTCAAACATATCAATAAATAAATTAACGAATTAATATGTCAATGAAAATAAGTTTTATTTTGATATTTAACATCACATATTGAAGATTATGACTTTATATACATCATATTTAAATTATATTTAATAATTACATTTAAATATGTCAAAAACTAAATAAGGTTAATATGTGTAAATTACTAAAAGTTGAATATATACATAAAAAAGGTCGGCCTAAAAGGCTTATTATGTGGAATATAGTCTGACCTTTTTAACTAAATAGGCTTTTTTTTAAAAGCATTGGTCTTATCTATTTAGAAGGAAAAAAGTCTAACGTAGGTTAAGTCATAGGCCTCTGTCGGTCCATCTGAATTATTCACATTCCTAAACAAATTTTCAAAAAATACTTATTAATAAAATAAATAAATAAATAAATAAATAATTAAGAAGTAATTTTGAGTAGAAAAATCACATCACATTTTTTACAATTCCTAAATATAAATTACATAAATTCCAAAAAAATTATCAACTTTTGCATTCTTAACAGATGTCTTTTGAAGATTTCTATTGTTTTGTATCATGATTTATGAGGATTTTGACGGCTGATTCGGCTTTGAATGCATGCTTGGTAAGTCTCAATTTAATAGTTATTGACATTGACCTGTTCACGTGAGAAAGCTCAAATTAATGGAAGCTAGAAATAGTTTTTACTTTTTAGTCTCATGTATGAATGTGAGATATAATGACGGAATGTCGAGGTACACATGATTAATGGTGCACATGCACAGTACTTATTCTTTTTTTTGGTAATGCACAGTACAAATTTTTTGATCAAATTAAATTATTAATGTAATATAATAGTGGATTTTCACAAAAAAAATATAATAATAGTAATAATAACAATGTTGTGGCTAATGTTTTTTTAAATAAAAGGCATAATTGTTTCTGCAGTCCCTTAATTTAGTTTCATGTAATATTTCAGTCATTTATCTTTTTATTTTTGATTTAGTCTTTTATTTAATTTTAATAACAATTTAATCATTTATATCTTAAAATGTCAACAATATTATCCTTAGAAATTCATCAAAAATTTCAAACAAAAAAAAAACATAAAATTCAATACAAATTTCAAGAAAATTCATATATTAATCAAATACATAACTCAAATATTTAAATAAACTCATCATATTTCCATTTCTAACAACATCAAATTCATCAAATAAAGAATAAAAATATAAATTTATTTGAATATTTGATTTATGAATTTGATTAAATTTGCATTATATTGAAGATGATAATTTTATGAGTTGTTTGAAAATTTTGATTAATTTTTATATAAAAAAAATAACATTGTTGACATTTAAAGACATAAACGATCAAATTATTACTTAAAATTAAATAAAATACCAAATTGAGAAAAAAAAAAATTTAAGTGTTACTTGAAATTAATTTAAGGGACTGCGGTGTAGTTATGTCAAAATAAAATTAAACAAATTAAGTCTCGAGTATTTGCCGGTTGGAAAAATCCTTCAAGCTCAATGAATTCTTATTTATAGAGGTATTTAATATTACCCACGAACAAGATTTTTACAATATTGAGTGGAATTTTTTTTTCTAAGAACTGAATTGAATTGAATTATTATCTTTTTGATTAAATTTGAATTGATTGCAAAGCCTACATTAATATTATTAATATTGTGGCTAATTTAATTAAGACTGGACATTGTGAATGTGTTCATCATTCTACAATTTTATGGCTGTTTGGAATAAAATCTTGACACCATTTTAAAAACTGACCAATGAATGTTAGAATTTCTCGAGCAGTCTGTCTAAGCCTTAGGTTTTTTCTTTCTCAATAATGAAAGTGGTGGTTTATGACTATTTCTTTTAGGCTAAATTACATTTGTGGTTCTTTAACTTAATCTCAGGTAACGTTTTAGTTTTTTATCTTTTTTTTTACCGACTTAGTCCTTTATTTTAATTTTAAGTGACAATTTGATATTTTATGTTTTAAAATTTCAACAATGTTATCCTTTTTTATATCAAAATTCAAAAAAAAAATTCAATCAAAACTCATAAAATTAATTATATTCTTCAATATAATACAAATTTCATCAAATTCGTAACGCAAATCTTCAAATAAACTCATATTTTCATACTTTATTTGATATTGTTAGGAATAAAGGACTAAATCGGGAAAAAAAATAAAAAAGATAAAGGACTAAAACGTTACCTGAGATTAAGTTAAAGGACCACAAATGTAATTTACCCTTTCTTTTATAAGCAAAATGAATCAAGAGATTACAAGACTTAGATAAGACTTAGATATGTTTTTCTATATTGGTGTTATGTATATTTTAGTTTAGTTTGATAGAATAGTTTTAATTGTTACATATTTCAATAATTGAATTTGAAGTGTCAACGTTAGATATCAAAAAATATAAATATTTCAGACACTTAAATTTGTCATATTTATAAGTTATGTTAGTGTTTTACAATATTAATTTAAATTTTGTTAATTTGTTCTTATATTCATTCTTTATATTTTTAACAAATTTAAATTTGTATTGTATCACCGTATTCTACGATTTAAATTAATAAATATTATTTTTTTAATAAAAAAAATGAAAATTAACCATTATTTTTACCGAATGTAAACTAACCACGTTGATAGTAGAAAGATTTGCATATATATACGCTAAAAAAAAAAGATAGATTTGCAAATAACTCACCCATTATTTCTATTTTGACCATAGATGTAGTTACTAACTTGTGCCAACTAAACTTCAATTTATTTCAACTAAGCTTTGTCTATATCATCATTCCATTCTCAGTTCACACGTATTATTCCTTCCGATTTTTTATAATGGTTTGAATTGAAAAATGAACAATAAATAAATAAACAATGAATAGACAAATTATTCCTTAAAATTGTAAGTATTGATAAAATTAATTCTTCAATTTTATAAACAATAAATATATCACTGAAATTATAAAATATCAATTAAAATAATATTTTTGTAAGTAGAGTGAACTTTGCAAGTAGAATGATTTTTTTCAATTTTCAAATTTTTTCTTCTTTTCATCTATTTCTATAAATATTATTAAACGAAAATTTGTAATTAGCTAGAGTAATTTTTGTTCAGTTTTCAAATTCTTTCAACTATTATATATTCGTATTGCAAAGTTTGTTGTTGTAATAGTTAAAACATCCGCTAATTTAATAAGTGTCTAAACGTTTGGAACATTGCGAAAGAACATTGTTTAAAATAAAAAAAGTGCTGTCCAAATTATTCTTTGAAACTGAACTTGTATCTTTAGAAAACAATCAAATAAGCTACTTAGGATAAGAAATTATAAAGAATAAAAACAAGGAACTTAGTACCTGCTAAATAAGCATTTTAGTCGTTAGAATTATAAGAATCGATTAATTTTTTATTTTTTAAAAAGTAATTTAGTCTGTTAAATTGAAAAATAATATGGATTAGTTTAATCATTTTTTAAATTTAACATCAAAATATTATAGATTTAATGTTTGTATTGATGCAACAAAAAACTATTTAATTAAATTACTATTTTTTATTGATTTCGATAACACTTAAGAGATATTTTGATGAACGGTTTTTTTATCGAGAAGAAAGACAAAATAAGCACAACAAAATAAAACTATAATCTTAAACGAGTAACTCCTATAGCATCAATAAGGAGAATGTGATGCAGTTGATCGTATACTAGAAAACATCTTATGAAGAAGAATTGTTTAGCTAGCTAATCGACACTTTCATTACCTTGAGAGAGTGAAAGAACCAACTCAATTTTGATGACGGATCAAAGAAATTTATATAATAAATGGAACATATAGATGAAGGGAATCAACATTCAAACATGATTAAATCAATAGCCACCATATAGAATTAGACTTAAGAATAATATTCATGTGACCAACATTGTAAGCTATTAGTAAACCATGAAGAATGACATAAAACTTTGCCACCAAACAAGTAGCGATGCCACAAAAACTAAAGAAGCTCGACAACTCGTCCCCATTACTATTCTTTATAAGGCCTCAAAAGCTTGATTACACCAATCCCCATTACCATCAATGTAACACCTAGTTTATCATAGATATAAGCTTGTATTGTATTAGGATTGAATGGGGTGTATTATTATTGGCTTACAGTTAAAAGGAGGATTACTTAGTGATTAAGTCAATTACTTGTTGGTTAAGTAAATGTTAATTTGAGTTGACAGACCTAATACTTTAAGTGCATCTAAATTCGATAAACGAAATTTTTTCACGCCATGTGAAAGATGTCAGCTCATATATGTCAAAATTGTTGGTTGCAAGCTCCACATGTCAAGCTTGTGTTATCTATGGACATGTGGCATGATCTCAGTGGAGCAAAACTAGAAACTAGAAGATCATAGACTTTCATGTCTTGCTAAGCAAAAACATGTAACCAAAAACTATAAATAATGGTTAATCCACCCTGTTTTTCACCTTTTTCTAATTTTTACACCCTTTATCCCACACTCTCTATAGCTTCCATAAATTTTGTTTCTCGTCATACCCTTTTGAGATCTTCCAAGTTAAGAATCAAGCATTACGGTGTTGTGAGCATTTAAACAAGGATTTTTAAGCAATTACTACGACTTCACTAAGAAGCATTTGAGAGATATTGGTAATACAGCTGTCAATAAAGTTCTAAAGTCCCAAACTCATTTTCAAAATCTCATACTAAGCCACTAATATTAGGCTCTTTATTGAAATAAATTTTTTAAGGTCCCAGCCCATTATTTCATTATTTTTGTGGGCTCAAGTGAGGGGACTTATAGGCTCAATGTTTTGTTAATTAAAATATTTTTTTTGAAAATTTTTTTATATTTATTTTTCTCGAATAAAAAAAAATTGTAAATTTTTTTTATAAAAAAAAAATCGAAATTTTATCAAATAAAATTTTTGAATTTTTTTTGTTTGAAAAGTGAGCCTATAGGTCCACCTAAACCCACAAAATTGTAGGAACTTTTATGTTTAGGGTTTTTAAAACTATAAAATTTTGACCCTTCCAATATGTAGATTGAAATCAATAATTAACGGGCTTGTGAAATTGACTGCTCCTAATTGGTAAAACTTTTTTTAGCTTACCCCCATTGTCCTAGGACTCATTAGACCCATACTATTCCTATTGTCCATAATTCAATTAAATCATAAGTTCAAAGTCCAAACCAACTATAGATAATTTTAATATAATAAAGATTATGGTTAGAACAACCGTGGATGTCCTTGAGACATATGCTCTAGCTAGGTTGTGAGGATTTTTACCGTGTAAGCTTCTTTTATCACATTTGAAAAGTGGGAGAAATATTTTATATTCGTTACAAAATAGCTTACTATATAAGTTTAGCGACAAAAACCCTACTAGAAACAACCACCTAAAGAGAGCTAATACTCTTTGGTGACTAATAGAGGTTATATCATTCTATATTAGTTTTTTTTTTTATTCATAAATATATATATATATATATATATGCATTTTTTTTATAATTAGATTTATGCATATTATTTTAATCTCTGTAAAGTTTAATCAGTATAAAATAATAGTAATAAAATAAGTAATTTTTTTATAAATATTATATATAACATAAATAATAGTATGAAGATATAAGATTGATTTGATGAATGAAGTAAATAAATTAAAAAATAAAATGATAAAGATATTAGAAGTTCGATTTTGATCTTCGACGTGATTTTAATAATTACTAACATAAAATTAGTATAAGATTGGTTGTTTAAGAAAAATATAATTATCAATCTTATATATTTCTAATTCCAAACAACGCTGAAAAAATATACTACTAAAATAAACAAATTCAATAAATCAAAATGAGTGGTAAAAATTGGAGAACACAGTACTTCTGTTTTTATTTACGGCTATTGTTTCTATCAATTGTTATTAGAGATTAATTTCCTTTATACACCTCCAACAATGGGACTAGGCTATTACCACTATCTATCTTTTTTTTATAATAATAATAATAATAATAATAATAATAATAATAATAATAATAATAATAATAATAATAATAATCATAATAATAATAAATATTTATATTGTTTATTTAAATGTAATATTTAATTTAATAATATCAGTATTTTATCAATTAATTTAAATATTTATTTGTTTTGTCCTAGACACGACCCAGTTCGATAATATTTTTATATATATGTTATTGAACATCAAGAAGAAGAGATGAACAATTATCTAAATAAGGATAGTCAAAGTCAAAACAACCATCGTTACTAAAAAGCCCACAAGGACAGAAAGCTAGCTTACTAAAACCCACCCAGGCTACAACCCAAAAGCTAAGTCACGATCACAAACATTTTGTATAAATATATGTTAATAATTATCTTTATTTTCATAACAGATAAAAAATCTAAATTATACTAATTTGATAAACAAATAAAAAAATACATATATATTTTATATTAAATCGACATTAATTAAATAATTGTTTTTAAAGAATAATATTAATTGTGGTTAAATTGTTTTAGGATTTTGAAGTATTAGTTCACAGTGAACTAAAATCTTAAACCATTTATGTAGGTGGTCTATAGTAGAATTCAGCTAATAAAAATATTTAATTTTACTTAATAACACATGAATAACATGGCACTAGTAGAATTCACCTAATAAAAATATTTAATTTTACTTAATAACACACGAATAACATGACACTGATCTTTTTAATTTATTTAGAGATTTTAAATTTGAACCTTAAAAATGATATAACAATAAAAATTATTGATGAAGAATTTTGCTGACATGAATTTCATAAGATCATTAATTTGTGACTAGACACTTAGTGGCAGAGCTTCACAAAATATTATGAGAGGGACAGAACAAATTAAACAATGCATGAATAAAAAATATATAGGACTTGTAATGAAATCGAAATTAATCCAATAATAAGCCTTGTTGTTTTTCAAGACGAAAAATTTATTTTAAATCTTTGATTTTGCATTTTGAGACATATTTTATACAAAAATGAGTTGCAAATATATCACATCGAATTATCGAAATCGCCACATGTTTGTCGTTCAAAACATTAGTTGACTCTAGCATCAATGTATAGCAAATTAGTAATTATGTGACGCATTCATCACCAAATCCATTTATGAGTTTTGTCCTCAATGTTATCTATCAACTTTATGAAATTTTTTAACATGGGCCACATTCATCGGAGATCTATATTTGAAAAATAATTAAAACTTTAAAGATTATAGATGTATTTTTTATAAGTCGACATTAATAATTATTTATTTTTATGACTAAAATAGTGACATAAATGATAATGATTCGATAAAAATAAGATAAAATAATTATATATTTTATGTTAAATTGCTATTAATCAGATTATCGTCTTATCTATTAAGAGAAATGAATAATAAGTTATTATTTTTGAAAAATATCGTCGACTATCATTAAAACTTTTAATAATTTTTAGGTTTAATTGCAGTTTTGGTCTCCCTATTTTAGCTAAATCGTGAAAGTAGTCATCCCTTTTATTTCTTATCAGTTTTGGTTCCCCAAATGTCTAAAACTTGATGAAGTTTCATTTTTTTGCGTTTATTTAAATTACATCATACCTCAAGATCTCATTGTGCAACAATTGTACCTGAAATCAATTATCATAAATGGTGTGGTGTGACTTTATAAAATGTCACTTTATCAAATTTTGAACTAAAATTCTGTTGGAGAACTAAAACTGTTGAGAAATAAAATAAAGAGACTATTTTCATAATTCAACTAAAACAAGAGATCAAATCTACAATTAAGCCTAATTTTTAAAATACCGATCTATAATAAACTATTTGTAAAAATAATCTATCGTATAACTCACATGAACACTAACGTAACATAATTTAAATAATTCATAAAACATAATTAAATAGTAAACGATACTAACTAACAAAAGACTCTTTCTATATATGCTTTAGAGACAAAATATGACAATATTTTCAAGAAGATAATCCTACAACTTCATTAACAACCTCAAATAATAAATGGTCGAAAATTGTTTGTTCAAACACCAAACAAATTTCCTCAAACATAAACTTTGATGTGAAATCTGACTCCCTTATACTTTCTTCTGCCAAAGTTTGAAGCTTCAGCATCAAATCTGAGTAATACTCTGCTTCTCTGTTGATGTCAGTGTGGACATAACCTTTATTATTGCTTCCTTTCTCTTCATCATCTTGATTCAAGGACACTGCCAATAAAGATTTAGATTTCCTCTTTGACTTTGAAGCCAAAGTGCTTGTACCTAAATTCATATATGCAGGGACCAGTTATTAATTTTGAATTAAATGCGTTTTTAATCAAACATTTATGTGGTAACCAAAAACAAAATCCTACATTTATGTGTAGAAAAGTACTCACTATGCTATCATGGGTTAACAATTGGTGGAGAGTGATTAATGTAGTAATGATGGATAAATGCTAGAAAATAGTTTAAAACCCTAAAAACAAGAAATACTGCTACAAGTAACAAAAGCTTATACTATTAGTCTACTTCCTACTTACAATCTAGTGTTAAATTTCGGCTATAGTCATAATTGCAGTTACAATATTATAAATTTTGAAAATTTTATAATCTTATCGCCATTGTAATTTAGATCGTGTCAACAACTTTTTTTTGCAATATGAAAATATGTAGTAAACTCGCAATTGAAATTTAGAATGTTGATCACGACCAAACCAATAGCACAATCAATGTAGATTCGATATAACGACGTCAAAATTCAATTTATATTTATTTTCTCTATTTTTTAGCCAATAATCAACATCAATAATATTATTGTGTCTGTTGTAGATACTAAGAGGATTTTAACTTCTACTTACTAACTTTGATATATAATTATTATAAAATTAAATAGTTTTCAAGAACCGATAAAATGTTGATCAGATAGATCATTTTTTCACTCTAATCAAATATCTTATATTTTGTAGTTTAAAATAAATACCAATTTATTTTATTTTATTTAATAATATCATTTGAAACAACATCCTTCTATTTAACCAACAGCAAACAAGTTTTGTAAAAAAAAAAAAAAAGAAGATAATCACTCATTTTGTCAATGTTAAACTATAGAAATTAAACAATTTGATATAAAAATGAATGAAATTTAAAATACCTTTAAATTCAAAATCCTATATCACATTAGTCTCTTGAACATTTTAGACACTAAATTAATCACTCTAAATAAATTCAGTTCAAAAATATAAATATTTAGAAACAAAATTTCCCAACCCCAATAATTCAAAGACAATAATACATTTACTAAATAAAATAATATATTGCAACAAGAGATTGAGTGAACAAACCTGAAAAATCAGCTCCATA
This sequence comes from Cicer arietinum, assembly GCF_000331145.2. Taxonomy (NCBI): domain Eukaryota; kingdom Viridiplantae; phylum Streptophyta; class Magnoliopsida; order Fabales; family Fabaceae; genus Cicer; species Cicer arietinum. The sequence goes on along the minus strand of NC_021165.2, from coordinate 28,907,908 downwards.
GAGAAAAGCATAATCATTGACATCTAGAACTGAAATTGGACTAAGATTTTCCATGTTATGTTCTCTCTGAATCTTCTTTGGTGACACAATTTTTTTTCACCTTGTTCTTCATTTTTGATTCAACAAACCCTTTCTTATGCCTATTTGGCATTGGAGAAATTGAATTTGAACTTGAACTTGAACCAACATCACCATATCCATAATAACTACAATTACAACTCTTACAACTTTGAGAATTCTTTACACTTGAAAATTCTTTACCTTTACCACAATTTCCAATCTTTGATTTATACTTAGAAGAAGAAGAAGAAGATAAAGGGAACCTTCTTGGTTCATCTTTCAACTTAGATATTTTCTTATTCTTCCCTTGAATTTTTTCCTTTTTCACTCTCACAATTTCCTTATTCTTTTTTCTCAAGTTACCTTCTTGAACCTTTAAAATATTATCATCAATAACAACAAAAGGGTCACTTTTCTTCATTGGAAAAATTGAAGGAACTTCTCGAAAAGATGCCGATGTTTTCGCTCGGCGATGATTCGACATGTTTCGATCAAACTCGAGCAAATAATCAACAAAATTAACCGATCTACTTCTTGGAACAGTGTCTAAGGTTGTTCCTTTGATGACCCTTTTGGTATTTGGAAGTGAATCCAACCCCATTAACCTTGCAACTACACCAGGAGTAATAGTATCATCAAAAAGTTTATCTTTTTTGCTATGAATTGATTCTGTTTCTTCAACATTTTCAGATGGATACACTGGTGGACTAGTTCCATTTTTAGCACAAATAAGTACTTTTAAGAAACTAGAGAAACAACCATGTTTTGAATTTTCTTGTTTAGACATGATGAACAAAGTTTCCAAATTGAAATTGAAAGTTTCACTTAGAAAGATTGGAACTTGTAATGTGAGAGAAGACAATGGTCAATGACAATGTGATGATTGAAAAATTAGAGAAAAAGGGTGTCATAAAGTTTCAATTTTTATTTTTTTAAAAGTTTCAATTTTTTTATGAAAAATTTCAACTTTTCAATGTGAAAAGTAAAAGGGTCATTGTCATTATTTTAGAATAGAAAGGGTGGGTGAGAAGAGGGGTTTGAGTTCACACTTGATTAAGAAGATTAGGATGCTATTTTGTATTTTGTTAAGATAAGGTGTACGGATTAGTACATTATTGGATGAAAAAGCATTGACTAGTTCATTTTCTTTCTGACTCACTTCTATGTATTCTGCCAAAGAATTTCTTCTTAGCTGGATCATAATCATGGGTATCTTTTGTCTGATTCCTTTATTAATTCATTTGCTATTTTTAATTTATAAAGTTATATATCATTAACAAATCATTTTTCCTATAATAGGAATATTTTGTCTTATTTATTTATATCTATGTGTCCTTAATTACTCTATTGAAAAAAAATTTGTCTCGAATCGTAAAAATTAATTAAGCAAATTATCCTACTCTCTTTATAAACACGTAATGTTATTTTTTTAAATATAAATAATTTGCTTAATTTAAATTAAGTTTTACATTTTGGTCAATTCATTTCAAGTGTGATTTTAGTCTTCAATATTTTTCCTTTGCTCAACATAAATTATTTTCTCTATTTTTTAATTTCAGTCTCTTATGTACCGCAATCATGCAATTTTGATCTATCACTTTTCAATTGCGCAGAATCATAATCGTGCAATTTTGATCTACCACTTTTCAATTCCGCATAATCATGTTGCTTGAAAGGTTAAATTGCAAGATTATTTGATGACAAAATTATTACGTTGGAATTTTTTAAAAGTACACATTGTTACTTCGGAAATGGATGCAAGTGAGTTAAAATCTTTTTTTATTTATTTTTCTTCAACCTTTTTTATTATCATAATTTTAAAATATTTTAAATGTATAAAATATCTGAATCCATAAATATCACATTATTATATTTATACTCTAAAATTTTAATAATAAAAATAGAAAAAATAGGGAAAATCATAACTTGACGCAAAGTTTAATAATTTTTGTCCATGACAAAACAACAGTCACTAAAAGTGAAATTATATTTTTAAATACAGTTGTCTTTTTTGTACCAAAATAGTGTTATCTTTTATAATTGAAGCGAAAAGAAAATGTGTCTTTTGATTATGATTTTTTTTTTTACTTGGTCCAAGTCTTTTGATACTGAAATGTGTGAATGATGTGTTTTGCCATTTTGAAACAAAGTGTTGCCGATGTTGTTGACTTTTGAGGTTTGTGAAAGCTATGTGGTCCACCTTCCAAGAAGGAATGGTAACTATTCCTTTGGAGGAATTGCACCGACTTTGTTGACTTCTTTGTAGGTTTCAAGGATTGTGTTCGTGTATTGGCCTAACTTGTGTTTGTTTATTTAATACAAAGCCTAATTAAAATGGGCACTATGAATTCGAGGAACCCTTAAGCTCATCTATTATTTATTACTAAGTTTCAATGTAGATTTAGTCTCCTGTTTAGTTCAATATGTAAAAAAATAAGTTTAGTTGTTGTAATTTTGGTTTTTTTTTTATTTATAAAATTTTAAGTATTATGTTTAATTTTTAATTTGATTTTAATTTTAATGATACGATAATTAAATAAATTGATGTGAGACTCATGTCATATTAAACATATTTTTTACTTACTTAAAATATTTATTGTAAAATTAAAATTTTTAATTTAATTTTTAAAAATAAAAGAAATTAAAATTAAAAAAAAACAAAACTTAAAATGAAAAAGGAAATATTTTATTGAAATTGTCTACTTTTTTATTTTATTTTGTTTATTTTAAGTTCTTTTATTTTTTAAAAACTAAATTAAACATTTCAATTTTTATAATAAATATTTTAAGTGATTTAAAAATAAGTTTAACATGACAGGAGTTTCCCATCACTTTATGCTACATCATTAAAATTAAAAGTCAAATTAAAGATTGGATAAAATGTCTAAAGTTTCATAAATAAGAGGACATAAATTGCGAGAACAAAATAAAGAGACTAAAATTTTGGATTTAACAAAATAGGAGACACAAACTACACTTAATCCTTATTATTATATTATCTATCAATTATATAGATATAAAACTTAATGTCTACTACAAATATCTTCTACCCCAATCTAGAGGTCATCATATTGGACTTCCCAATCAAATATGATAATTGCGTGATATTTTTAGTAAAATGGGTTGCTTTAAACATGTTGAGTACAAACGAGTGACGAGAGACGATAATGTGGGTTGTTAGAGTCAATTGTGGGTTCAAAAATTCAGCCCACACATAACTGAACCCGACCAATCAAGGGATAAAAGGTTAAAAACTTACCAGAAACTAACATAAAAATGTATGATAAGTTTTTTACTTAAAAAAATAATTGAAATCGACAAAAAAACTTCAAGAAAAACAGCTCAATCAAGGGTTGATAACTCGATCTAACCCATCTACTTGACCCGTTAAACGACTTTACCTGCAATCCGCTTGAATGGATCATCCTGACTTGGTGAACAATATATTTTTTGAAGAAATTGTAAAGTAGAAAAAAGAATAAGAAAATCTTTTTCAAAATTCATGCTAGTTGTCCTGTAGTACAATATGTACTAGATTTGCGCAACTTTTCCTGCAACACTCAAAAAATTAACAACATCAAATTCAATACTATAAAAAGGAAACTTATGCTTCATTGCACAATAGAGAAGAACACAATACAAGAGAAGAGAAATTGTGAATTCCTTGAGCAATTATGTTGTAGAAATACTCAACGATCTTATTTTCAAAATCCTTCTAGAAATAAATGTTTTCTTGTATTTGAAAAGTAACATTTTCATATTCTCTATTATAGAGTTATCTTGATATATACACACAAAAGAGACATTTATCCTTTGTACATTGGTCCAATAATAGAAGTTCCTCAAAAATTTGACTATACTAAGTTATAAGTTTGAGAAGACTAGAATATAGTTAGGTCGATTAGTAAATGCTCTAGTGGTGATGATAAAAATGAGTTTGATTTTAGTGGATAAATTCTTCAAGTTGAAGGGACTTGACGTAGCCACATGATTGGTGGTGAACTATGATAAAATCACTTGTTTTCTTTCTCTTTATTTTACCTCCTTTTGTTTTAAAGTTTTCATTTTACTTAAAAGAGTTATAAAACGACTTATCAAAAAGAAAAAGTTTTAAAACACAATTCAAACTCCATTTTCTTATATTTTTCCCACCTTCACTTGGCATCAGAGCTCGATCTCTTGACTGAGCACTTAACCGTGTTTGAGAAAATATCCTGCGATTTTGTTTAAGAAATTATGACGAACTCTGGTGATAAAGCTTTAGGTGGTGACATCAACGTACCTCCACTTTTTAATAGAGAAAGATTTGAGTACTAGAATGATAAGTTGATAAGTCTATATATCTCACTTGATCCTGAACTTTGGGATATGATTAAAGATAGTTATATGGCTCTAAAAGATGCAACTGGAGTTGAAATAACCAAAAAGAATCTAAATGCTGATTAGAAGAATCAGTACAAGCTACATCACAAAGCTGAAAACTTTTTTATGAATGTTATCACCTTTAAAGAGTTAGACAAATGTAGCGACAAAAAAACAACTAAAAGTATCTTGAACACTTTATGCCTTAACTATAAAGGAAATAAGAAAGTGCATAAATCTAAAGCAAATATGTTGGTCAGAAAGTAAAAATTATTTCAAATGGAAGAATATGGAGACATTGAGAATATGTTTTCTCGATTTCAAACTTTAGTCTTTGGGTTGAAAGTACTTAATAAGAGCTACACAATTGTTGATCAATTCAAAAATATTATGAGGAGTCTCATGGCAACATGGGATGACCTTGATGACTCATTAGATATTGAACTAACATAGATAGAAGAAATTGAGACATGCTTAACAACTAAGTTAAAACACCAATCATGGTAACTGGACAATGGATGCTCACAACACATGATAGGCGAAAGACGTATGCTCCAAATCCTGTCCCTCAAGGAAGTAGGGTATGTGGGTTTTGAAGGAAACCATAAGTGTAGATCCATTGGTACAAGTAATGTAGGAAATGGTTCCTTACCCTCTATTAAAAATATACTACTTTTCAAAGGACCAATGCATAATAAGTCAATTAAGTGTAATGGTTATGATTTTGTCTTTAATCAAAAAAAATATAATGCAATTAGTCAAATAAATAGGTCTATACTATTTATAGGACAGAGGAAAAAATATTTATAAAATCAAATTGTCATATTTAGAAAACCAAGTAGTAAATTGACTTATGTTGATAAACGAAGAACAATTGATTATGTATACAAGATTGGGTTATGCTAACTTAAGAATGATCTAGAAGTTAAACAAATCCAATGATTTAAATTTTTTCTTTCTCTTCTCTGTGTAAATATTTTTCGTCAGCTTTTATTTAAAAACGATTCTAACGTTTCTCGTATTAGATTTATTTCTTATTTATCTCTCGAGTTCCGGTAAGTGTTTACCTTATATTTTATTTTTTAATGTTAGTTTTTTATTTTAAGTGATTTATTTAATTTATATTATTTAATTTTAATTTTGACACTGTTGTTATTGTATTAAATGTGAAGAGTTGCTATTTGATAATAACTTTTAAAATGTAATACATTTTAAATATAGATTAACATTTTATATATTTAGTATGAGAAAAAGAAGTTAAATAGTTATAAAGTATTTTTAAAACATTATTATTTTTTTAGAATGTCGAATATATTATTTTTTAAATTTGTTATAATATTATATTTAAGGTTTAACGTTAGTAAGATTTATTAAAAAAAGTATTAGTAAAATATTGATATTGTAAAGTTTTTATTCAAATTAAAATGTAGTTATTTTTTAAAATATTGATAAAATGTTATTTTTTTTATTGTGATTTATTACGTTAGTTAAATATTTTTTTAATAAAGTGTAATTTTTTTCAACAACATATGAAAAAAAGAATTTATAATGTTTAACTAATTTTGAAATATGGAATTTTATACATATAAAATATGTTTATATTATTTTTAAAAGATATAAAAGGTTCTTATTTTAAAATGTTTAGAGATTTGTCAACAAAAGACTAGGCTAGGAAGTATGTTGTTTATATATATATATATATATATATATATATTTATATATATATAAATATATATATGATAAGTAAAATTTTAAAACATATGTCAAACTTATTCATATAAATATAACTATTCTTTAAGAAACATTAGTAAAACTAATATATGTTGTTGGTCGTTACAAAATTATAATAGTTGTATTTAAGTTCTTACAAAAATTTATACTTTTATAGTTCATATTTTAGTTTATAGAAACGTATTTTATGATAAAATTAATTAAATTTCATTTAATATTTTATTTTATGATAAATTTTTATTGTAGTTGTTGTCACTAATAACAAAATCAAACTTTTGAAAAATCAAGCATTTTATATATAAAACATCAAGGCGGTGGTGGTGGCCTCAATATTATCACCATACATCACCATTGGTGAGTGAGAGAAACACATGGGGCGGGTTGCGTGAAAAACTATGGGTGGAAGGGATAAGGGGATTGTTGTGAGTCCACGACGGAGGAAATCAAATCAACTGGGTTTTCTTCCACAAGGCATCAGTCGTGAGAACATATACATCTACGAGAAAGGAGAACGACAACAAATACAAGTACGGTGGTCACAACATCAAGATTCTAAAGCAATAATGGATTCAATAACTTTCTATTTCACAAATGTTCTAGAGAACATTACTCATTCAGAGATTTGCAAGGGATTCAAGGTGTGCGACATGTTGATTGACGTGTTTTTGACACATAAGAAAAATAAACGAGGGCAACAGTTCGACTTTGTGATGTGTACGAATGTTAGGGATGAAGAGAAGATGGTGCAAACATGTGGTTTGGGACATGAGAAACTTGGGAAACGGTGTCATGATTCAAAAGGGAGATAGATGATCATACAAAGGAAGAAACTAAGACCTCAAATCATGTAAAACCACCCTCGTTGGTTAGACAAAATCTACATGTTGAAAACTTGTCGTACGTGGACGTTGTTAAGAATTTGGGGATGAATAAGATGTGGAGCAAACTTGGTGGCCAAAGATGAGGAAGGTGTAGGAAAAGTGGAAGGGAATTACTTTTTTTTTTTTTCTTTCTGAGATGGAGGATGTGGTGTGGGCGAAAATGGCTATGTAGGGATTGTTTTTGTGTGTGAATGGGTTTTGATTTTACAACAAAAACTTTTCGATGTTTGAGTAAATATCGATAAATGTGTATCGAATGGGAGGAGAAACGTATTTTTAATTTGTGGCAAATGAAGATTTGAAGGTGAAATTTGATGAGGTAAATGAAATCTTCGGTCACTTTTTTGAACACATAGAAAAGTGGTCAAAAAATTCAGTTGCGTGGGAAAGATTTTTTGGGGTCCGATTTTGTGGCATTCGAATTCATGCATGGAACTACAATATTTTTAGTCAAATTTTATCAACTCTGACTCGGTTAGTAAAGTTAGATGGGCGCACAAAACGAAAAAAAACATATTGATTTTGTTAGAGTTTTAATTCAGACATTTAATTTTGAGGTGATTAATCGTGTTTTTAAAGTTATGATCGATGATATTATTTTCTCTATTCATATTTTTAAAAGACCTTTTTTGAATTGGATGTATGAGTATACAAGGGAGAAGTCGATGGGGTTGGAGGTTGATGATGATTCTTGTTCAGGTTCAAATATATTTCCCGATTCATTACAAATATTTGAATTTGATGGTGTTGACCCAAAAATTTGGACAATATTTTAAAGGATTTGAATAAGGATTGAGGATCAATGGAGGGAGGGGGCAGCTATGGAAGGGGGAGAAATGGGATGCAAATTGATTTGGAGGATATTGAAGAATCAATCAATTTTAGAAATCAATAAAAAATAATTTAGGAATTTAATGTGTGTATTTTGAATTTGAATGAAGATTTGAGAGTTAATGGAAGAATATGGAAACATTGAGAAGATGTTTTCTTGATTTTAAAATTTAGTCTTTGGGTTGAAAGTACTTTACAAGTGCTATACAATTGTTGATCAAGTCAAAAAGATTATGAGGAGTCTCATGGCTACATGGGATGACCTTGATGGCTCATTAGATATTGAATTAACAGAGATAGAAGACATCGAAATGTACTTAACAACCAAGTTGAAACACCAATCATTGTAATTGGACAATGAATGCTCACAACAAATGATAGGCGAAAGACGTATGTTTCAAATCCTGAGTATGTGGGTTTTGAAGGAAACCATAAGTGCAAATCCATTGGTACAAGTAATGTAGGAAATGGTTCTTTATCCTCTATTAAAAATGTACTATTTTTCAAAGGACTAATGCGCACATAATAAGTCAATTAAGTGTCAATGGTTATGACTTTGTCTTTAATCAAAAAAATGTAATGCAATTAGTCAAATAAATAGGTGTATACTAGGTACAGGACAAAGAAAAAAATATTTATAAAATCAAATTGTCATATTTAGAAAATCAAGAAGTAAAGTGACTTATATCGATGAACGAAGAACAATTGATCATGTATAGAAGATTGGGTCATGTTTACTTAAGAATGATCTAAAAGTTAAACAAACCCAATTATCTAAATTTTTTTCTCTATCTTCTCTCTATAAATATTTTTCGCCACCTTTTATTTAAAAACGATTCTAACGTTTCTCGCATTAGATTGATTTCTTATTTATCTCTTGAGCTTCGGTAAGTGTTAACATTATATTATATTTTTTAATGTTAATTTTTTATTTAGTGATTTATTTAATTAATATTAGTTAATTTTAATTTTGACAGTATTGTTATTGTATTAAATGTGAAGAGGTGCTATTTGATAATAACTTTTAAATCAAACTCTACTCTACATTAGCAATCAAGTTAAAATGAAATGCATTTTAAAAATAGATTAACATTTTATATATTTAGTATTGAAAAAAAAAAGTTAAATAGTTATAAAGTATTTTTAAAATGTTAATATTTTATTTTAGAATGTTGAATGTATTATTTTTTAAATTTGTTATAATATTATTTTTCAAGTTTAATGTTAGTAAGATTTATTAAAAAAAGTATTAGTAAAATATTTACATTGTAAAGTTTTTACTCAAACTAAAATGTACATAAACCAAGAACAAGAAATAGATTTAATGTTAAATAAAACATTTGGTCCCCTTCTTCCGGCCTAAAAATGCATCAAAAGAAAAGAATGATAACAAGATTCTGGAGCAGCACAAAATACACAATTAACATTGGAAATCTCTTAAGGGCTATGGATTTATCATCAACCAAGTAAGTAGGCAAGGACCCTTCACTTAAAAAAAAAAAAAGCATATATTGACAGAAAACACCTTCACTCCATCAAGAATCCAAAGCCAATTATCCCTTTGGGATCGCATCCAATAATATAAGAGTACGATTTGACATATATATGGTAATATAAAAGGTAAATTATATTTTTATAATATTTTTATTATATAGTTTTATTTGAAAAGAAATATTATACAAATTATGATAGTCATTATTGACTTAAATGATTTAAAATAATTGAAACAATTATGTTATTGTAAACTAGAAGTTTATCTATCATTTTTTGTTGTCAAGATTGGTTGGACCATCTCGGTTCTATTAAGATGCAAAAAAGATTATAAAAAAAAATTATATCAACATTTATTGAAGAACTCGAAGATTATTCAATCTAATAATTTTTGTGTTATTAGTTCCCAAAAGAAGTTCACAATTTGAGAAATGAGTCTCTCACATTTTTAAAATTTATATGAAGAGATATTTGTTAATGTCACCGATCATGTGGATCATTAAACCATGTGGATAAATATACAAATCATAAACTAAATGGTTACATGTATGTTTGTTGTCAACTTATATCTAGAATTTGGAAAACATTGAATCTTGATTACATTTGATGTTGAAGATCCATTCTTTTAATTTTAGAAGTAATTCTTATATCAATATATTACTTAGATTAGATTAGACTTATATTTGACTTGAATTTATTTGTTGTTCAGTTTATCCATTTTTTGTCAACTTCAACTTCATTGTACATCTGTCATTGTCATGCAAAGTACAAGATACAAAAAAGTTAAAACTGACCATGAAGATGTTTAAGTTTTGAATAGATTTATGTGTGGGATTCTTACTCACACTTGATATAGTAACAATTTCCTCCCGTAAGTGTGAATTCATCCATTCAATTGAGTTTTCTTCCCCCTCAAACATAAACATTTTCATCTTATATATTAACATCTTAGTTGAAAATCAACATCAACAGGAGACACTATTTAACGATCATTATCAAGAATACTTTTAATATGAGGAGTCAACCACCTGTACATGGGGTCTCATGACACATTTCATCCCTAAATTATTTTAAAGCATAAATATAATAAAACTACGAGTTAATTTAGTTCATAAATAAAAACAAGAAGACATGAACGTACGATCTCGAAAAGGCTAGAACTAGTATACCACTCCTACTAGCATATTTTTTTGAAGCCAACGAACAATTTTCCCTGGGTTACCAATATAAATCTACATCTAAAAAATTAGTGTGACTCTTGTTGAAAAGAAAAAGACATGTAAATTATTTTGAAGATCTTTTTATACACTTCTCCATCAGCAATCAAACAATTATAAGTTCTTGTACAAATTGACACACCCTTGTAACTTTATCTAGTAGTAATTTTTTTTCTTAAAAGCTTGAGTGTACTAAGCTACATGATTTAAAAGACTAAAGTATAGTCAGTTGATTGAAGTATATTGATAAACCGATTTTTGGATTTGCAAATTTAATCATGAGTAAATAAAATAATGCAAATTCATAAAATCTTTTAGAATTTGAATGCAAAAATATATGTCTTATAATAGAAGTCTATTGTAAATGATGTTTACATCAAAATAATATATATATATATATATATATATATATATATATATTATAATATAATATTATTATATATATTATGGAGTGTATCGTGATACTAGATTTGATGGATTTCACAATCAAATAGAAACTGAATGCTAATGTGGGAACATGATTCAAAAATAGAAAAATAGAGTGGACTATTGTTATGGGATTGGAGTAGCACTTCATGGAATAAATAGAAAACAAATCACGCTAGGTGTAACATCTTAAATCTCAAAATAATATATATAATTGTTTATATTATATTTTTCTAAAAATTTGATAACTCTTCATTATATGCATATTTTTCATTGCTTTTAGTCTTATTTATATTTAATCATTAGTTAATTTAATGAGTTATTTGATATATGTTTTTGATTTTAGTTCTTGGGTTTAATAAAACTCTTATGTTCTTATTTCCTTAATTAAGTAGAGATTTTTCATAGTTTCTTTATTTTAGTGCAGTGCTGAATTTTAGTGACAAATCAACATCACTTATATGGAGTATTTAAGTCATGTCTGGAGTTGTAGATGTCTAATTGGAGTCAAATCAAGTGCAAATGAAAGCTAAGATCCATAGCTACAACTTTTATGAAGACATCGAAACCAAATTCGATCTCACAGAGGAGAAACATGCAATAAATGTCAGACATCAGATGTTGTGCGCCTGAAGCGCAAATCCTGCACTTGGAGGCATTTATGCATCTCCGATTATGTCCAGGCGCGCCCGAAGCGCAAAGGCTGCGCGTGGCGTGGAGCATAATGCATAACAACACATTTTCTCACTTTTTATGGATACTTTTTGCTATTGCAAAATTTGGAGACTTGTGCTCTAGCAGTGAAACTCAAAGATGACTGTTTCTAACACTGTTGAAGGAGTTTTATCAAGAATCATTCATGAATCTTTCTTGTAATTCTTCTTTAATCTCTATCTTTTGTATCTCTATCACGGGTACCTAAACCCTGTTTGTTAGGGATGAGTAAAACAAGATGAATCCCTAATTGTGGAGATTCCCAAACATTGGCCAAAGAACTAAGAAGATGTTATTTATCAAAGTTCACAAATTGATTTTTTTTTCTTCGTTTTTTATCTTTTATTTATTTATTTATTTTAATTTTGATTTTTTTTAATTTTCATTTTTGGGAACTACCACCCCAAAATTAAAAGGTTGTTATCCCATGAGCAACTCTAAACTTAGAACTTTACCAAGACAAGATAAAAGATTTCCTACCTAACTCAATGTAAGGTGATTTAATTATAGTCAAGTCTTTGGATTGTAATGTGGCTAGTAATCGAAAATTTCCACAAGGTACTAAGAAAGGCTCAAACGATCAAACAAAATTGTATCAATGTATGCATAAATCACAAGCGATACAAGTCAGAATTAGTGCAAGTTCTGAAGGGATAACACATGTCTAGATAATCACACAACAAAGAATTAAAGTATTTAGGCTCAAAAGCTCACATTTTGGATAATAAGAGAGAGTATGAACTATCAAAATGATACCAAACATGTCACTATAAAATTTGTTTTATTTTAATTAAAAAAAATGGCAAGTGAGACGTCCACAACCAAAGAGTAATCAACAATGTATGCATTAGTGAATCTCGTCAAATTGAGCAATGACATGAGCAAATAAATTGTTCTGCTTCTCGTTGTTACCCACAAAGTTCACCTCTTATGCTTCTTCTATATCATCATCATCTAGTACTTCACAAGCTCCATTTTTATGTGCTCCCCCACAAAAGTCACAACCTATATGTTTCAATAATATGACGATGGTCATTTGAGGTTGTATATTTAGATTTGTCATCCCCTTCTTTATCTCAGCGACGATAACATCTTCTATCTGTTTTGAGAGTAGCTTCCCTTGAGACAATCCAACATCCATAACATTCAATTCCAACGTACCACATTTTGATCCACCAACTCTATCATACAACATCAATTGTTCATTTGATGCCATGATGTCGATAATTTTTCGTGCTTCTGATGCGGTTTTGTAATTCAAAGAACTTCCTACTGTAGCATCCAACATAATTCTAGTGCTAGGCATCAATCCATTACAAAATATTTGCATTTGAGCAGTGTCGTCATAAGCATGATTGGAGTATCTTGCTAGTAAACTCTTGAACCTCATGTAAGTGTCACAAAGAGATTCTCGTTCTTTCTGTTTATAATCAGAAATTTCGTACTTTTTTCTAACGAACACAACTAGGGGGAAGTATGGTTCCAAGAACTTATCTTCAATGTCGGCTCATGTGGTGATGCTACAGGAGGTTAAAGAATTAAGCCACTGATTAACATCATCTTTCAATGACAATTGAGATAGTCTCAACCTCTGGCCTTATTCAGTGTTACCATCCACCTACACTGTTTCACATAGTTCAAAGAAGTTTATGAGATGTCTATTGACATCTTCGTTATGTTTAATGGAAAAATGAATTTCCTTCAACTCTCGATACAGAGTAGGACTTATTTCAATTTCTTTTTTATTGTAACTGGTTGGTTACGGATGGTCAATCGAGCACGATTTCCATCTCGATTTTGATACTCCCCGATGGTACGTTCATGTGGTGGTGGATCATCCATCTATGAAAATATGAAGAAATCCTCGAGATCATCTTCTTCCATTACTAATTATCTTTTCCTTTGCCTCCTTTCACGAATCGCCTTTCGTTTTGCTTTTGCAGTTTTTTCGATTTCTAGATAAAAAAGATGTTTAGTTGAGGATTGGCCTCGCATACAAGATTAGATAAATCGTGAGTAATGAAAAGTTTTAAACTAAAAATAAATAGATAAAGACAAAAAATTTATTGCAAAACAAAAATTTTAAATTAAATAAATAAATTATAACTCAATAGTGATATTACAATCCGCAACAACGTCATCAAAAACATGATTTCAGCAAGTGTATTGAATCGTTGCAAGTAATAATTAAAATGTAATACCGAGTGTCAAACTCAAAGATTGCATTTTACTATCGAATTGTGTTTAATTACTAAAATTGAACTAATAATTTTTGAATTGATTGAAATAATATTTGAAACTAACAAGAGTAATAGAATTGAAATTTTATAATAAGAAAAATGTTATGGGTGAGTTTCACTTCGAATCCAACTTTGGTTTCTAATTTGATCCTAGTTACTAAATTCCTTTATTGAACTATTACCGATTTCTCTTTATTATTCTTGCCCTAATGTCCTAGTAACATAATCTTAATTCCAAAGTAATTCATAATTCCTTAGTAGATTTAAGATTAGTATTAAGATTTATAGTACATGAATTTTCTTACTAAACTACTGCCTCTGCAAATAATTCAATTGGTTTCATGACCTACATCTATCCTTAGACTACAATATCATGAATTTCTCATTACAAACATTCGTAAAGTCTACGATCGATTCAAAATACGAATCGTAAAATAGTTTAAAGTTGATCAAACAATAAAAGACATTAAACACATAGATGAAAATAATGCAGTCACCAAACTTTGATTTGAATAAAATTATTTTGTGTTGATAACAGGTTTTGTTGTTAGATCTGTCTTAAATTTTCATTTTTATGATTAATTTGATGGATTCTGTATGAAAAAATGTAATGTTTGTATCTCTTAACATAATAATTAATTTCTTAAGTAATAAATTATTTATATATTACTTATCTATTTACTACGTTTGTTATTAATTTTAATAAATAAATTTTTATATAAAACAATTCAATATCAATAAAATTTTATTTTTATTTAAAGATATATACTAATGACGCATCACTTATGATAGCGCAAGTATTATATTAGTAACTTTAAACACATGTGAATTTATAGTAATAATTATATTATCTATTTCATTTATATATATATATATATATATATATAGAATATAGGAGCGTACAGAGAAAGACCGAGCAAAGAGGTGACTAAGATTAACGAGACTGTATAACGGTTTCTTACTAGTCACTGTTCACTCTCTAATTTGACTCCCTTTTTTTTTCTCTTTTTATTGTTACATAAATATGTTTTTAGATATATTAGATTTATCTTTTAAATTTAAATATATTTAAAGGATTTAATATATAGATTTCAGTTAGATACAATTGAACACGTGGACTTTTTTCCTTGCCATATTAATAACCTTTTACAACATTAATTACTAAAATTTTTAGAATAAAAAACCTATTACTGTAAAAGTGAAAGGAAAAACTACTTTTATTTAATATTTAGTATTATTAGAAACATGGTAAAAATACAATACTTTAATATTTTATATAAAAAAAAAACAAAATATAGCATCAAATTTCTTAATTTTACGTTGTATTTTAATCGTCAATTTAATTACTTTCAAATAAAATATTATAATATCTAAATCTTTTCTTTAATGACTCTAAAGATCTCAACTAAAGATACAATAAAATCCTAATCACTTTTGAAATGAATCTCAATTCAAACTCATAAAGATATAAGATAATTCCAATGTCATAAGTATCTTTTAAAAAATCAATCAATGATTATTGTTGAGACATTTTAGGAACTAATTACAAAATTTATAAAAAGATAAGATAATTCTCATTTCAAAATTAAAATAAATCAAACCTACATAAGCTAGAAATAGGTAACAAACATAAGCAAAAACAAATCACAATGCTAGTGAAGGTGAAATCAATGTTTGATTCTTTACGGAAAAAAATACCTTTCTTTATTAGCTGCATTCTTCGTGAACAAGATGAAATAGATGATCAATTTGAACGTGTAGCTACAACACTCACATCATCTCAACCATCTTCACCTAATGAATATGATCATATCGATATTAATACCAACGTCGACAACCACGCCGATTTTAATTCGAACATCATGAGTGATTGGTCACCGTTAGATGATGGAATTGAGATTGTCCTTCCAAATTGTCAAGATATAGTTTCATCAAGGGAGGAAGTTGATGCTTACATTTTTTCCATTGTCAATGAGTCAACTACTAAAAGGAGATCACTTCCACTATTTCAAGAATTTTGCAAAAACTAATTGTACCATTGGATAGATAGTTTATGGATTCATTAGTTATGGCTAGTTTTATTAGACTAGTTAATAGACATGAAATTTTTTTGTTTAATTTATTTCCCTCATGTTAAATACAATCGATTAAGTTAAAGTTATGAATTTCCCTCTTGTTTAACCAACTTAAACTTTTTAAATTATTTTTGTTGATTTTTTTTTGTTTTGCAGATTGTGTTTCTCTATTTTATAGTTGATAGTTTATTACTGTGTTGAGTTTATTATTTTTTCTGTTATATTATCTTTTCGCTAAAGAATCTACAATTAAGCCTACATTAGTTTTTTATAGTTAAGTTAGTAGTTTTCTTTTTCATTAAGATTTGAATTATAATCTTTTCACACCTTCAACCCTATTAATTCTTTGTTCAAATTAGTTAAACTTTTAATAGTTAATTTTTTTATTTAGTTTATTATTTTTTGGGTTACTAATTTTGTTTTATTTGTTAGAAAAACCTGCACTAGTTTAAGGGATTTAACACATTAGGTCCTAACTAGAACCCATCTTTTTAGGGATTTATGCTTTGTTTTTCACACGGCCAAACCCAATTAAAATACTTTTTTTCTTTTTTTCTTTAATAATAATAATAATTATAGTAATAAAAATAATAATAATAATAATAATAATAATAATAATAATAATAATAATAATAATAATAATTCTTGTGAAGAGGGAATGTTGAAAACGTCGACAGTTAAAAACGTTGACAGTTAAAGAGAGAATGTTAAAAGAGGAAGCTTGAAGAAAGGAACATGGTTTGATTGGTTCTTCCTCAAAGTCAGAAGCACTAGTTACAAAGTCATAGGGGAGAAGTCAATCTAGACACTTCCACATACGCGACAATTCAGAAAGTCGTAGCAAGTCAAGAAGCAATTTGAGGACTATAAAAGAAGTGATGTGTTATAATTGTGGCATAATAGATCACATAAAAAGAAATTCTAGATTCCTTAAAATGAGATCGATCAAGGGAAAGATCACAACAGTTGCATCTTTTAGTGATGTCTATATTGTTTGTGACGATTATTCCATAAACCTTGCATGTCAGGATTCACCTTGGATTATTAATTCGGCGGGTGCCTCATATCATGTTACTCTTAGGCATGATTTCTTCTCATCCTACATTGTTGGTGATTTCTCATCCTACAACGAGAGATGAAGGTGTATGTAAAATTATAAGTATGAAAGACGTTTGAGTTGAAACTGGGATTGGTGGCAAGCTTCAATTGAATAATGTTAGATACATTCCTAATATTCGTCTCAATTTGATTTCGGTAAAAGTCTTGGACATTAAGAGTTATCACATTTACATTGGTGGTGGTGGTATATGTAAAATCACAAATGGGTCTCTAATGGTTGCAATGTAGCAAATGTTTACTTTTCTCTATAGGATGTCTACGAAACTATGCAAGGAAGAAGTGAATGAAATGGAAGATACCTCTTCTGATTTATGTCATATGCGCCTTGGTCTCTTGAGGGATAAAGGAATCAACATAATTGCGAATAAAAGTTTTTTTTCCTGTGAAAGGCACTACTAGAAAAAACTCTTTCAGAGACCACATTTTTTGTCACTAAATGGAGAAAATCGGTCACTAAATCCAATAGCGACCGAATTAGTGACCAATTTAAATCAGTTGGTAAACTGCTAGTCGCTAGCTGTTGCGACCAATTCAGCGACCAGATTTAGTGACCGATTTAGATACCGAAGTTAGTGACCGATTTAGCAACCGAATTTAGTGACCGATTTAGCGACCGAAGTTAGTGACCGATTTAGCGACTCAATTTTGTGACCAATTTAGTGACCAAATTTTGTGACCGATTTTGAGACTAATTTAGCAACCATTTTGAATTATTATTTTTATGATATATTTGGTCACCAATTCAGTCTCTAAATGTTATTTTTTTTTAATTCATTATTTTCATATCCAAAAGAACAATAAAAACAATTTTTTAATTTTATTTCATTATCTAAAAAGTTCATACACCAAAATCATTTAAAAGCATTAATTATTTCCCCATATATAACTAAAGAATATAACATATTTACGTAATATTTCTAAGTACTCAGAATAATACAGATAAAACTAAAATCTTAGTATAGTTTGCCTTCACAATCTTGTCCACATTACTAGTTTGCCTTCACACCAATAAAACTACACCCCATAAGATAAAAACCATTCAAAATAATAAAATTAACAAACTAACATAGCAATTATAAATTAAAAAAAAGGCCAAATACAATATTTCTTTTATTCAATTATAAAAATCCAAATAATTATAAATAAATAAAAAACTAACAGATATAATAAGTGGAAAACTGTCTCTATGTTGTACTGCAGTGGTAGCACTAGGTCATTAGCAAAGTAAACAGATATAATCAGTGGAAAGCTGCAACTTCATCTCTGAAGTGTTTGAGTAGGTTCTCAATACTCATAAAAATACTATGATCTTCATTATCCCTGACTTGTACACTCACTTGAAACAATGAAACAACTATTAATTTCATATTGGGTATAAAAAGACTCAAAAGAAGCCACAACATTAAAAACACATGGGGAAGTTACCATAGAAAAAGTTTATATAAAAACACATGTAACAAACTCAATATACAAATTGGTTCAACCATTTGGCGCTGCAGACAACCTCAGCATGTATCACTACATGAGTAATTTGTAATTTGAAAAGCCAGAAAATGTTATCTAATGATATGGAGTATACATCATCACCCCAATCTAGTTGTGTACAACAAAATAAAGCCAAGGGTCAAAGCTATGTACCTGCATTGCATAAGCTTGTGATTTCTCGGACAAAATGTTTAGAACACATTCAACAAGCCATTGAACATTAAGAGGAAGCTCAAATAATATCTGCCATAACTCCCTTCATGTTTACCTTTAAGTCACAAGTCTTAAGCAATTACAAAGAATAATCAGAGGTGAAAAGGCATTCGAGCAAAATCGTAAAGCTTAACTTAGTAGTTTTCTTACCTTCAAGCTTTGAAAAGGATTGAAGCCTTTGAACTCCAATGTCACAGTAACACCAAATCTAATCAAAATCAAAATACCGTCAGTAGCAAACCAAAATACAGTCAATAATTGAACTAATTTGATAGTTGAGATATATACTCAAAAGTCTAAATTGTTAGATTAATCCTATAATGATGTTTGCTTGCAGATAACAGAAATAGATCTCCTATAGAAATTACACATTGCAACTGTTGAGACCATTAGATTTACTAATGTTAATGCTCTAATACCAATTTCAAATTTTAAAATCCAAAATCTGATGCTAAGTCTTGCATCTATACCCTCAATTTCCCCCAAC
>NC_021165.2:28886315-28887351 GCF_000331145.2 Cicer arietinum | reverse complement strand
AGTCAGTAGCAAACCAAAATACAGTCAACAATTGAACTAATTTGATAGTCGAGATATATACTCAAAAGTCTAAATTGTTAGATTAATCCTATAATGATGTTTGCTTGCAGATAACAGAAATAGATCTCCTATAGAAATTACACATTGCAACTGTTGAGACCATTAGATTTACTAATGTTAATGCTCTAATACCAACTTCAAATTTTAAAATCCAAAATCTGATGCTAAGTCTTGCATCTATACCCTCAATTTTCCCCAACATAACTCTATCAAAAAAAGTATGAGTGAAAATAATAAAAATGATTACATGTTGCAACTACAACATTGAGAGTTAGGATGTCACTTGCACTTGTACCACTCATGGCAGAACCAATACCACTACTAAGATCTTCTTTCTTATCTCCCATTGCTTCAACTACTATCACACGCTGAGCAGCAACCAAAGCAGCAACAGAAGCTATTGCTGCCTCTCTATCTTCAAAGCAAATGTTTAGAAAACAAAATACAAAATACAAAATTTAAGCAGAAATTCAGAAGAAAACTAAGAAATTACCTGAAATTGCGCTTAGAACTCACTAGATGTAGGTTAGGTTCCTGCGATTTGAAAAATAAAATAAATTAAGAAATGAGAAACGATTAGGGTTCATGCGATTTGGGAAAGAAACAGAGAGGCAAAATGAAAAAAGGTCGAAGATGATTAGGGTTCGTGTGGGAGGATGAAGGAGAAAGTGAATGGAGGATGAAGAAAAGGGCGAGAACGAAAAATGGAGCCACTATTGCGAGAACGAAAAGTGGAGGTAATAGGGTTTGGGAAGATGAAGGAGAAAATAAAACAACTCTTAATTTTATATTGGGTATAAAAAGAGTCAAAAGAAGCCACAACATTAAAAACACATGGGGAAGTTACCATAGAAAAAGTTTATATAAAAACACATGTAACAAACTCAATATACAAATTGGTTCAACCATTTGGCGCTGCAGACAACCTCAGCATGTATCACTACATGAGTAATTTGTAATTTGAAAAGCCAGAAAA
>NC_021165.2:28884849-28885978 GCF_000331145.2 Cicer arietinum | reverse complement strand
GTCAGTAGCAAACCAAAATACAGTCAACAATTGAACTAATTTGATAGTCGAGATATATACTCAAAAGTCTAAATTGTTAGATTAATCCTATAATGATGTTTGCTTGCAGATAACAGAAATAGATCTCCTATAGAAATTACACATTGCAACTGTTGAGACCATTAGATTTACTAATGTTAATGCTCTAATACCAACTTCAAATTTCAAAATCCAAAATCTGATGCTAAGTCTTGAATCTATACCCTCAATTTCCCCCAACATAATTCTATCAAAAAAAGTATGAGTGAAAATAATAAAAATGATTATGTGTTGCAAGTACAACAGTGAGAGTTAGGATGTCACTTGCACTTGTACCACTCATGGCAGAACCAATACCACTACTAAGATCTTCTTTCTTATCTCCCATTGCTTCAGCTACTATCGCACGTTGAGCAACAACCAAAGCAGCAGCAGAAGCTATTGCTGCATCTCTATCTTCAAAGCAAATGTTTAGAAAAAAAAAATACAAAATTTAAGCAGAAATTCAGAAGAAAACTAAGAAATTACCTGAAATTGCGCTTAGAACTCACTAGATGTAGGTTAGGTTCCTGCGATTTGAAAAATAAAATAAATTAAGAAATGAGAAACGATTAGGGTTCATGCGATTTGGGAAAGAAACAGAGAGGCAAAATGAAAAAAGGTCGAAGATGATTAGGGTTCGTGTGGGAGGATGAAGGAGAAAGTGAATGGAGGATGAAGAGAAGGGCGAGAACGAAAAATGGAGCCACTATGGCGAGAACGAAAAATGGAGGTAATAGGGTTTGGGAAGATGAAGGAGAAAATTGGGAACTCAATTCTAACAGCGCAGACTAGGCATCTTTATCAGATTTCTATTTATATATTAGTAAACAGATATAATCAGTGGAAAACTGCAACTTCATCTCTGAAGTGTTTGAGCAGGTTCTCAATACTCCTAATGACACTATGATCTTCGTTATCCCTGACTTGTACACTCACCTAAAACAATGAAACAACTCTTAATTTCATATTGGGTATAAAAAGACTCAAAAGAAGCCACAACATTAAAAACACATGGGGAAGTTACCATAGAAAAAGTTTATATAAAAACACATGTAACAAACTCAATATA
>NC_021165.2:28879689-28884811 GCF_000331145.2 Cicer arietinum | reverse complement strand
GTCAGTAGCAAACCAAAATACAGTCAACAATTGAACTAATTTGATAGTCGAGATATATACTCAAAAGTCTAAATTGTTAGATTAATCCTATAATGATGTTTGCTTGCAGATAACAGAAATAGATCTCCTATAGAAATTACACATTGCAACTGTTGAGACCATTAGATTTACTAATGTTAATGCTCTAATACCAACTTCAAATTTCAAAATCCAAAATCTGATGCTAAGTCTTGAATCTATACCCTCAATTTCCCCCAACATAATTCTATCAAAAAAAGTATGAGTGAAAATAATAAAAATGATTATGTGTTGCAAGTACAACAATGAGAGTTAGGATGTCACTTGCACTTGTACCACTCATGGCAGAACCAATACCACTACTAAGATCTTCTTTCTTATCTCCCATTGCTTCAGCTACTATCGCACGTTGAGCAACAACCAAAGCAGCAGCAGAAGCTATTGCTGCATCTCTATCTTCAAAGCAAATGTTTAGAAAAAAAAAATACAAAATTTAAGCAGAAATTCAGAAGAAAACTAAGAAATTACCTGAAATTGCGCTTAGAACTCACTATATGTAGGTTAGGTTCCTGCAATTTGAAAAATAAAATAAATTAAGAAATGAGAAACGATTAGGGTTCATGCGATTTGGGAAAGAAATAGAGAGGCAAAATGAAAAAAGGTCGAAGATTATTAGGGTTCGTGTGGGAGGATGAAGGAGAAAGTGAATGGAGGATGAAGAGAAGGGCGAGAACGAAAAATGGAGCCACTATGGCGAGAACGAAAAATGGAGGTAATAGGGTTTGGGAAGATTAAGGAGAAAATTGGGAACTCAATTCTAACAGCGCAGACTAGGCATCTTTATCAGATTTCTATTTATATATTAGTAAACAGATATAATCAGTGGAAAGCTGCAACTTCATCTCTGAAGTGTTTGAGCAGGTTCTCAATACTCATAATAACACTATGATCTTCATTATCCCTGACTTGTACACTCACCTGAAACAATGAAACAACTTTTAATTTCATATTGGGTATAAAAAGACTCAAAAGAAGCGACAACATTAAAAACACATGGGGAAGTTACCATAGAAAAAGTTTATATAAAAACACATGTAACAAACTCAATATACAAATTGGTTCAACCATTTGACGCTGCAGACAACCTCAACATGTATCACTACATGAGTAATTTGTAATTTGAAAAGCCAGAAAAATGTTATCTAATGATATGGAGTATACATCATCACCCCAATCTAGTTGTGTACAACATAATAAAGCCAAGGGTCAAAGCTATGTACCTGCATTGCATAAGCTTGTGATTTCACGGACAAATTGTTTAGAACACATTCAGCAAACCATTGAACATTGAGAGGAAGCTCAAATAATTTCTGCCACAACTCCCGTCATGTTTACCTTTAAGTCACAAGTGTTAAGCAATTACAAAGAATAATCAGAGGTGAAAAGGCATTCGAGCAAAATCGTAAAGCTTAACTTAGTAGTTTTATTACCTTCAAGCTTTGAAAAGGATTGAAGCCTTTGAACTCCAATGTCACAGTAACACCAAATCTAATCAAAATCAAAATACAGTTAGTAGCAAACCAAAATACAGTCAACAATTGAACTAATTTGATAGTCGAGATATATACTCAAAAGTCTAAATTGTTAGATTAATCCTATAATGATGTTTGCTTACAGATAACAGAAATAGATCTCCTATAGAAATTACACATTGCAATTGTTGAGACCATTAGATTTACTAATGTTAATGCTCTAATACCAATTTCAAATTTTAAAATCCAAAATCTGATGCTAAGTCTTGCATCTATACCCTCAATTTCCCCCAACATAATTCTATCAAAAAAAGTATGAGTGAAAATAATAAAAATGATTACATGTTGCAGCTACAACAGTGAGAGTTAGGATGTCACTTGCACTTGTACCACTCATGGCAGAACCAATAACACTACTAAGATCTTCTTTCTTATCTCCCATTGCTTCAGCTACTATCGCACGCTGAGCAGCAACCAAAGCAACAGCGGAAGCTATTGCTGCATCTCGATCTTCAAAGCAAATGTTTAGAAAACATAATACAAAATACAAAATTTAAGTAGAAATTCAGAAGAAAACTAAGAAATTACCTGAAATTGCGCTTAGAACTCACTAGATGTAGGTTAGGTTCCTGCGATTTGAAAAATAAAATAAATTAAGAAATGAGAAACGATTAGGGTTCATGCGATTTGGGAAAGAACATATAGTTTCTTTTCATAATACTAGTCCTCATAAGAAGCAAAATATTATTGATTTATTTTATACCGATGTTTGCATGATGGATAGTAAATCTCTTGGTGGTGCATCGTATTTGTTACTTTCGTTGACGACCACTCTAGAAAAGTGTGCGTTTTTCTTTTGAAATCTAAAGACCAAGTTCTTGGAATCTTCAAGCATTTTCATTAAAATGTTTAAAGGGGAAGTACATGGAATCAGGCTTGAAAAAATAGATCCAAAGAAACCTCAACATAATGGTGTTGTAGATAGAATATATTGTATTGGGGTAAAGCAATGAAAACTGTATTGGATTTGATCAATAATTCTCCATCTATTTCACTTGATGGTGATGTTCCAAATAGATTGTGAATAGGGGAAATATGGCTCTTATTGTCATTTGAGAGTGTTTGGCTACAAATCTTTTGTTCATGTTACAAGAGATGAAAGGTCCAAGGTTGACAGTAAATCCAAACAATGTGTGTTCATCAGTTATGGTGGTGAAGAAATTGGTTATAGATTGTGGGACTCGATTGACGAGAAAATTATCAAAAGTCGAGATGTGATATTTCTTGAAGACCAGACTATTGATGATTTTGATAAAGCTAAGATACATAAATAAAATTCCATAAATTACATTGATGGGGGAGATATATAGGTAGATGATGAAAATGTAACTCATGATCATGTACCTCATCATGATGAGGAGATTCCAGCTGAGCCACCAATTGAATTTGAGCAGGTTTCAAAGAACTTTTGTGGATGAAGAAATCCCTATATGAGTTAGCCCTCAATCAAGATATGTTTGTGACAATTAGAGTGTGATCCATCCTACAAGAATCAGACTTTTCATGCACAGTCGAAATATATTGAGGTGCAATACTATTGGATACGAAATGCACTGAAAATAAAGTCATTTTTAATTGAAAAGATTCATATTGATGTAATGGTTCAGATATGATGATGAAGGTATTGTATGTGTCAAAAATGATATGTTGTACAAAGAAGACCAGCATGGTTAAACAGTACCTTCCCACTTGAGTGGTGATGACATATTTGTTGGGCGAGCTTATTCCCCAAGTAGAACCAATCAATTTTACTATTATTATTATTATTATTATTATTATTATTATTATTATTATTATTATTATTATTATTATTATTATTATTATTATTATTATTATTATTATTATTATTATTATTAAAACGAAAAGAACAAAAAAAAAGTGTTTTAACTGGGTTATGCCCATGTAGAGAAGAAAAAAAAAAGGATTTGAAATCCCTAAATTGGAAAAACAACATTAAATTTGTTCATTGGTGTATAATTTTAATATGTTCTTTTAATATACGTTGAAATACCCACTTTAATGGAAGATTGTTGTTATTTGTTTGATTTCTAGCTTTTTTGGTGATGGGTATTGTTGATTGATGTTTAATAATGTTATTAAGAAAAATGTGTTATATATCGATTAATTATTATAGTGAGAGATTTCCAAGTTACAAATTGTGTTTATTTCATATTATATTTAATTTGAAGGAAATTTTTGTTTGACCATTTATGTTCACATTGAAAAAAGAATTTCCTAATTATCTCAATCACCCGTATTCATAATTACTTTGTATTTTTATTTTTGTTTTAATATGTAGATGAAATAGTAAACACTATTTAAAGCTGGTATAGTTGAACTATAAAATATAATTAATATATACGTGTGTACATATTTATTTCAATCATTGTTACATAAAATAAAAACATTTAATATATAATTAATTGTTGTAGACTTGTAGTAATTTTGAATTTGTTCAGGTATTTATGTACTTTAATCATAAAAAATATTTGCGTCGCATTTTAATCATAAATCTAATTATTTCAAAATAAGATATTACATATATAATATTTACATATACATCACCAAATTTTAAGAGGAATGTGGTAAATAATAATTACATGTCTCATTGACACATTACTTAGTTACAAAATATGAATTAGTTAACTTCGTTTTACAACAACCTGATTATCTAATTTATATATAATTTTATATAGGATAAATTTCGATTAAATAATGTATAATTTTAAGAGTGTCGTATTGATTGGACCAATAAAAAATCAATTCGAATGATCGATACCACCAACTTATCAGAAAAGTGGAGTCACCAAACTTTGATCTGAATAGAAATTATTTTGTGTTGATAATAAGTTCAGTCTTAGAACTCTTTTAAATTTTGATTTTTATGCCGAATTTGATGATTTTTTTTTTAATAAAAAAACGTAATATTCGTACATCTGAACTTAATAATTAATTTCTCAAATAATAAATTGTTTATATATTACTTATCTGTTTACTACTGTTGTTATCAATTTAATATGTAAATATTTATATCTAAAAAATTTAATATCACTAAAGTTTTATTTGTTATTATTTTTATTTATTATTTAAAGATAAATATACTAGGTATCACCTATGATAGCGAGAGTATTGTATTAGTAGTGACTGATTTGATTGGTTCTTCCTCAAAATCAGAAGCCCTAGTTACAGAGTCACATGGTAGAAGTCAATCTAGACACTTCCACAGACGCGACAATTTAGAAAGTCGTAGCCAGCCGAGGACTAGAAAAGTAGTGATATGTTATAATTGTGGCAAAACAGATCACATAAAAAGAAATTCTAGATTCCTTAAAAGAGATTGATCAAGAGAAAGAGATGAATACAAAGAGAATAAATATGATAAAGATACAACAACAGTTGCATCTGTTAGTGATGTCTACATTGTTTGTGACGATAATTTCATAAACCTTGCATGTTAGGATTCAACTTGGATTATTGATTCGGCGGGTGCCTCATATATATATATATATATA
>NC_021165.2:28861814-28879298 GCF_000331145.2 Cicer arietinum | reverse complement strand
TATATATATATATATATATATATATATATATATATATATCATGTTACTCTTAGACATGATTTCTTCATATCTTATAGTGTTGGTAATTTTGACACGGTAAAAATGAGAAATGAAGAAGTATGTCAAATTATCAATATGAGAGATATTTGGGTTGAAACTGGAATTGGTTGCAGACTTCAATTGAATAATGTTAGATATGTTCCTGATATTCGTCTCAAATTAATTTCGAAGAAAATCTTGGATATTGAGAGTTATCACACTTACTTTGGTGGTGGTGATATGTGTAAAATCACCAAAGGGTCTCTAGTGGTTGCAAATGAGAAATTTTTTACTTCTCTCTATAGGATACCTACGAAACTAAGCAAGGAAGAAATGAATGCAATTGAATATACCTCTTCTGATTTATGGCATATGTGCCTTGGTCCCTTGAGTGAGAAATGACTCAACATACTTGTGAAGAAATTTTTTTTTCCTGTAAAAGGTACGTCTATAAAAACTTGCACTCACTATTTTGCTGGAAAACAACATAGAGTTTCTTTTCATGATACTAGTGCTCATAAGAAGCAAAATATTCTTGATTTAGTTTATAACGATGTTTGCATGATGGATAGTAAATCTTTTGGTGGTGCATCGTATTTTGTTACATTCATTGACGATCACTCTAGAAAAGTGTAGGCTTTTCTTTTGAAATCTAAAGACCACGTACTTGGAATCTTCAAGCACTTTCATGCAAATGTTGAAAGAGAAAGGAAAAGGAAATTGAAATGTATTCGATCAGATAACGATGGTGAATACAGAGGTCTCTTTGAAGAGTATTATAGAGAACATGGAATCAGGCTTGAAAAAAATATCCAAAGACACCTCAGCATAATGGTGTTGTAGAGAGAATGAATTGTATAATTATTGTTAAAATAAGGTGTATGCTATCTCATGAAAATTATTGAAATCCTTTTCTGGTGAAGCAATGAAAACTGTAGTGAATTTGATTAATATTTCTCCATCTATTTCACTTGATGGTGATGTTCCAAATATAGTGTGAGTAGAGGAAAGATGTCTTTTATCGTCATTTGAGAGTGTTTGGCTGTCGATGTTTTGTTCATGTTCTAATAGATGAGAGGTCCAAGCTAAATGACTTTTTTTTTTTTGAAAAAAAACTATTTAATAACTTAATAGGCTAAATACCACACGTAATCCCTTAACTTAATTTCTGTTAACGTTTTAGTCCTTTATCTTTTTTTTTTATTCTCGATTTGGTCTTTTGTTTTAATTTTAAGTGACAATTTGATATTTTATATTTTAAAATGTCAACAATGTTATCCTTTTTATTACAAAACCCATAAAATTAATTATATTATTCAGTATAATTCAAATTTCATCAAATTCATAACCAAATCTTTAAATAAACTCATATTTTTATTCTTTATTTGATGTTGTTAGAGATGAAAATATCAGTTTATTTTAAGATTTAGTTATTAATTTGATAAAAATTTGCATTATATTGAGGATGATAATTAATTTTATGAATTTTGTTTGTAATTTTTGATGAATTTTTTGAATTTTTGCAAAAAAAAAAAGGATAACATTGTTGATATTTTAAAACATAAAATATCAAATTGTCACTTAAAATTAAAATAAAGGACCAAATCAAAAAAAAATAAAGATAAATGATTAAACCGTCAACTGAAATTAAATTTAGGGATCACATGTGCTATTTAGCCTTACTTAATATTATATAATAAAAATGTCAATAAAACAAAATTTCATTTTTTTATAAAGTTTTATTATTCAGAATAATGAATAATTTTTACAATAAAATGTAATTTTTACAATAAAATGTAATTTTTTTTAGTATCGTGCTTATAAATAATGAAATGATATATTTTCTTATGAAATGATTTTTTCAAAAATACAAAAATTAACAAATAACTCTTTAATTGATAAAAATAAATAATAGTTAATTTTTTTTATTTAAAGAGCAAATATATCAACACACTTCAATTTTTAAATGTACATAGATGTCCCAAAATTAATACTCTATTTATATTATTAATTGTTGTAGACTTGGCGTAATTTTGAATTTGACTGTTTTAGGTATTTATGTATTTTAATCATAAATATTTTGTTTACGTTATAGTTTAATCATCAAATTGATTGTTTCAAAATAAGATATTATAATATCTAGATTTTTCCACCAATGACTCTAAAGATCTCGATCAAAGATACAACAAAATAATAAAATCATAATTAGTTTTAAACTTAATCCTAATTCAAACTGAAAGTTATAAGACAATTCCAATTTAATAGGTATTTCCGAAAAAAATATCTTCGTAGATTTTATTGGAGATATTTTAGAAACTAATTAACTATATTTACAAAAAGATAACATAATTTTAATTTCAAATTTAAAAATAAATCAAATCTAAATCAATTATAAAACAAATTCAAATCAATTAAAGATAATATTATCCAACTACAATTCTCTAGTATAAATTGCGGCAACAAAGAAAAACGTAAACAAAGTAACAATGTTACACAAGATGCAATCTATTTTTGATTTTTTGCGAAAAGTATTACTTTGTTTTAGTGATTGCATTATTGATGAACACACTGAAGTAGATGATGAATCTCAATGGATAGCCACAAAACTCACATCAACATGGCAACCAGCTTCAACTCAAGCTCACTGTATCGATGACGACGTTGATGTCGATACTGATTCGAACATCGTCAGTGATTGGTCACCGTTGGATGATTGGATTGAGATTGTCCTTCCAAATTGTCAAGATAGAATTCCATCAAGGGAGGAAGTTGATGCATACATTTTTTCCATTGTCAATGAACCAACTACTAAAAGGAGATCACTTCCACTATTTCAAGAATTTTGCAAAAACTAATTGTACCATTGAATAGATAGTTTCTGAATTCATTGTATTAATATTAATTGGCTATAGTTTTACTAGCCTACTTAATCGACATGATTTTTTTCCGTTTATTTTATTTTCTTCATGTTAAATACAACCGATTAAATTGAAGTCATGAACTCAAATATTTAAATTTGTTCATCTTGTTTAACCCGCTTAAACTTTTTAGAATTTTTTTTTTGATTAGATTTTGTATATTGTTTTTTCTTTATTTTCTAGTTGATAGTCTGTTACTCTTTTTGAGTTTATTATTTTTTCTTTGTTATATTATCTTTTCAAACCTACCGTTAAAGCCTTTATTAGTTAATTTTTTTTATTTAATTTATTAGTTTGTCAGTTAATTTTTTTTTTATTTGTTAGAAAAACCTGCACTATTTTAAGGGATTTAACACTAAGTTCTAACGGCAACCCATCTTCTTAGGACCAATTTTATTTGAGCTAGTAAACCGACATGTAAAGATTATCCTATTATGTAACATCCACAAGCACCATATTGTTGCGCACTAAATCAAGCATCGAAGCTTTTTACATTTTTTTTTTGAACCAATAAGCTACCAAATTGTAAGAAATTTGTCAAGGGTACAAATTATGTGCCCTCATAATATATCCATCATGTTATAGACGGCAGTCGAAAAGAAAGGACATGTGAAAAAAATATGGCTACTGAATTCGACATGCCTAAAGAAAAACACAGCTAGATGCGAAAGATCGAAAATAATACCAAAAGATGTTTCCTTGTCGAGAATAAGAGGCCACACACAAATGCTTACTATTGATAGTATAAACTATTTACATAATCCCTTTAGAGTGTGTTTTAATGACGAGAATTTCCGAAGGAATGTAATACTTTTTTTTTTTGTTTGTTTCAGGAATTCAAATATTTTAAATAAATTATCTCGAAATTTTTTAAAATAAATAGATTTTATTAAAGTTAAATTAAAAATTTCTAATATCATCTAAAAATTAAAGATTTTATGACATATTTTATTAAAGTCAATACCACCTTATATGTTTCAAAATTTACATATTAATCACTATATTATTATTATTATTATTATTATTGCAAATTGATTCCTAAATTTTTTCAGATTGATCCTCTAAATTTTTCTAAAATAGTCCCTAAAATTTCCTAAAATTTTATGATTTGCGCAAATTTTATTTTAATCTTTGTCCAAAAACTCCTGAAAATTATAATAAAATAATCCAACTTTAAATAAACAATTGCAAAAAATAAAATAAAAAACACAGTGACTAATATGAAAAATTTAAAACGTAGAGGGTCAAAATTGTAAATTTGAAAAAATATAGAAATCAATTCATGATTCATATTTTATAAATTAAATAGTAAATTTAAAATTATTAAATTTTAAGTGGTATTTGAAATTCTCTAATTTATTATCCAAACAAGGTAATTTGCACCAAATGATTTGAATTTATGCAAATCACCACTAATTGGAGATTGTTGGACTAAATTCATTATCCATTTGTAGAGCTGTCAATTTGACAAGCCCTTTTAATTATTGGCTCCGGACCACATGTTGGAAGGACCAAAAAAATTTATAATTTAAAATGCCCCGAAAAGCAAAGCCCCCCACACTAAAATTCCCTTATAATTTTGTGGACTTAGTGGGCTTATATGCCCACTTTTTCAAAAAAGAATTGATTTTTTTTTTCACCGATAAAAAATTTTCACTGATAAAATTTTATTTCTCAAAAAAAAAATCAATTCTTTTTTTGAAAAAGTTGACCTATAGGCCCACAAAATTTTAAGGGGCTTTTGGTGTGGGAGATTTCCTTTTTAGAGCCTTTTAAATTATAAATTTTTTTGATCCCTCCAACATATAGACCAGAGTCAATAATTAAGAGATTTGTCAAATTGACAGCTCTAACCATCACTAAGCTTGAACCAAACTTGAACCAGATTGTGTCAATAAAGTTTTCTAGGTCCATAAAACAGCTCTAATCTACTGTGCCAATTGAGGTGATATCACGTGCTCGAAGCCTCTTAAAACAGCTTTGATTACCCACAAATTATCCCAACACCCTTAAGATATTAAAATGGTGTTGGCAAATTGTAATAAACAAAATTCAATGGTGTCGCTAACTTTATAGCCTGTTAGCGTATGATCATTCACTACACTTCTAACCGAACAATATTTTTATTATTTTTAAATTATTTATTTTAAAAAAATAAAATAAAAAACTCATAACAATATTCATATCTTCATAAAAATACAGAAAAATAAATAAAAATTCAAAACTCAAAACCCCAATTCAAAATTAAACCCTAAATTTATAAAAATCAAAATTTTAACAAAAACGAACAAACTAGCTCAATTTTAATTCAATTTAGAGACAATATAGAACTTTGTTTATTGTACATATTTGGTATATTATTTGTTGTCTATCTATTAACAATATTTGTTTTGCACTATAACAAAGTCAAACATATATTTTGTTACTTAAGATATGCAACTTATTTTTCTAATCCTCACAATGACATTTTATTATTACATGAGACAAGTCAAGAATGCCATTTTGTTGAGATATGTGATTCTACACATAGAAGAAACATCGAGTTTTTCTTCTAAAACTGAGTTATTACATCAATTCAATGTGAATATAACATCACATATACGACTAATTTGGAGAAAGTAAAAAAAAAAAAAAAGATAAAACAAATATTTCTACAAAGTTACCGTTAAGTAAAACTTTTCAGCAAATAGCACCATAGATTATTTGGCATTCATAGTCAATTGCCTCTATGAGGGGGAGAAATAAATGTGATATGTAAGCTTTTTTCATTCACCATAGTTTTGTCTTATTCAGTTTTCTTAGTAAAGTTTTTAAGAAGCAATTCCCGCAGAAAGGACATTGTAATCTTTATCCTGCACTAGGGTATTTTCCCATTGAGTTTTTCCTATTACGGTTTTAATG
The DNA here is from genome assembly GCF_000331145.2 of Cicer arietinum. Classification (NCBI taxonomy): domain Eukaryota; kingdom Viridiplantae; phylum Streptophyta; class Magnoliopsida; order Fabales; family Fabaceae; genus Cicer; species Cicer arietinum. The sequence continues at coordinate 28,873,440 of NC_021165.2, read as the reverse complement.
ATGCATATCCGTAATGGAGATCCAAAGGGGAGTGTTATGAATATTTAGAGGATATCCCTTACAATTTCCATGAGTTGGAGTATTAATTCTTAATGTTAGTGGATTACTAATGGATCATTATGATAAACCATTCATGTACTTGTAATTTACAAGACGTATGTCCAATAAATGTCCCAAAGTACTATTACACTAATTAGCAAAAATATATCCCAAATGTCTACTTACTTTACAAATAAACCAAGACCAAGAAATAGATTTAATGCTAGGTGAAACATTCTAAATTTCCCTTTCTTCCTGCCTAAAAATGACACTATTTCTAAAATTCCATAGATACCAAGTAGTAGCAAGCCAAATTAGACCTTTCACCTACTTGTATTGCTTTCCGATAAATAAATCACCATAAAGTAAGAAATGTGTAACAACATCCTCACAAGCAAAAAGGCAACAAAAGAATAGATGATAACAAGATTTTGGAGCAACACAAAAGGCACAATAAAGGGATAATTATATCAGAGTACTATTTGACATATATATATATGGTAATGTAAAAGATAATTATATCTTTATAATATTTTTATTATATAGTTTTATTTGAAAAGAAATATTTTACAAATTATGATTGTTATTATTGACTTAAATGAATTAAAACAATTGATATAATTATGTTATTGTAAACTTGAAGTTTACCTATCATTTTTTGTTGTCAAGATCGGTTGAATCATTCCGGATCTATTAAGATGCAAAAAAGATTAAAAAAAATTTTATGTCAACATGTATTGAAGAACTTGAAGATTCTCCAATCTAATTTTTTTTTGTGTTATTCGTTCTCAAAGGGACAATTTGAGGGAATGAGACTTTCACATTTTTAAAATGTATCTGAGGAGGTGTTTGTTAATCAAATTAACCGATCATGTGAACCATGTGGATAAATATACAAATCCTAAACTTAATCATCACATGTCTGTTTGTTGTCAACTTATATATAGAAAGAATTTGGAAAATATTGAATATTGATGTTGAGGATCCATTCTTATTATTTCAGTTGTAATTCTTATATCAATATATTACTTAGATTAGATCAGACTTATATTTGACTTGAATTTATTTGTTGTTGAATTTATCCAATTTTTGTCAACTTCAACTTCTTTGTACATCTGTTATTGTCATGCAACGTACAAGATACAAAGAAGTTGAAACTGACCATGAAGATGTATAAGTTTTGAATAGATTTATGTGTAGGATTCTTACTCACATTTGATATACTAACAATTTCCTCCCTTAAGTGTCAATTTGTACATTCAACCGGGTTTTCTTCCCCCTCGAACGTAAACATTTGCATCTTATATATTTGCCTCTTAGTTGAAACCCAAAATCAAAGGAAGACACTATCTGACCATCATTATTAACAATACTTTTGATATGAGGAGTCAACCACGTGTACATGGGGTCTCGTGACACCTTCTATCCCTAAAATATTTTAAAGCATAAATATAATAAAACTATGAGTAAGTTTAGTTCATAAATAAAAATCAGAAGACATGAATATACGACCTCAAAAAGGCCAGAACTAGTAGACCACTCCTACTAGCATATTTATTGAAGCCAACGAACAAATTTCTCTGGGCTACCAATAGAAATCTACATTTGAATGTTAGTATGACTCTTGTTGAAAAGAAAAAGACTTGTGAGTTATTTTGAAGATCTTTTTATCCACTTCTCCATCGACAAACAAACAATTATTAGTTCTTGTACAATTTGACACTCCCTTGTAACTTTGTCTAGTAGTGATTTTTATTTCTTAGAAGCTTGAGTGTACTAAGCCACATGATTTAAAAGACTAGAGTATATTCAGTTGTTTGAAGTTTATTGGTAAACCGACTTTTGAATTTGTAGATTTAATCATGAGTAAATAAAATAATGCAAATTCATAAAATCTTTTAAAATTTGGATGCAAAAATATACGAGTCTTATGATAAAAGTCTATTTTAAATGATGTTTAAATCAATATATATATGGAGTGTATCGTGACACTAAATTTGATGGATTTCACAACCAAATAGAAATTGAATGCTAATGTGGTAACATGATTCTAAAAGAGAAAAATAGAGTAGACTATTGTTATGAGATCAGAATAGCTTTTCATGGAATAAATAGAAAACAAATCATCCCAGGTGTGACATCCTGAATTCCGAAATAACATATATAATAGTTTATATTATATTTTTCTAAAATTTGATAACTCTTCATCATATGCTTATTTTTCATTGTTTTTAGTTTTATTTATCTTTAATCATTAGCTAATTAAAGGAGTTATTTGATATATGTTCTTGATTTTAGTTTTTGGATTTAATAAAATGCTTATGTTCTTATTTCCTTGATTAAGTAGAGATTTTTCGTAGTTTTGCATTGTTTCTTTATTTTTGTGCAGAGTTGAATTTTGGTGAGAAATCAACATCACCTATGTGGAGTATTTGAGTCATATATAGAGTTGTAGATGTCTAATTAAAGTCAAACCAAGTACAAATGAAAGTTAAGATCCGTAACTTAATGTCTTTTATTGTTTGATCAATTTTAAACTATTTTATGATTTGTATTTTGAATCAACTTTAAACCAATTGAATTATTTGCAAAGGAAATAGTTTAATAAAAGAATTATTGTACTATAAAGCTTAATTCTAATTTTATATCCACTAAGGAATTAAGGTTACTTTGGAATTAAAGGTTATTCACTAAGACATTAGGGCAAAAATAACAAAGAGAATTCGGTAATAGTTCAAAAATTACAAAGGTTAATACTCAAAGTTCTAGCTACTACAAAACATCCATCATGCTCAAAGGTTGCGTACATCTCAGAAAAAAAAAAAAAAAACACCATTTTTTGACTTAACATTCATTGATCAAGTTCAACTCTCTCTTTACACTATCTCCCCAAAATTTCTCTTAAGTGTTATGAATTTAGCACTCAAATCCTAGGACTTGCATCACATTACCATATGCTTGAAAAAATATAGTTAGCAATCACAATGCAATAAACATATACACTTTTGGAGGATTTTCAAGTTGTAATGGGACTTAGGTAAGAGTATGACATTTTGGGATAGTAGAGTTTACTACTTGGAGTTGTACACATTTTCAAATTATTCTTCCCTGTTTTTTTTCATTGTGGAGATTCCCAAACATTGGCAAAAAAACTAAGATGTTATTTATCAAAGTACACAAACTGATGTTTTTTCTTTGTTTTTTTTTTCTTTTATTGATTTATTTATTTTACTTTTAATTTTTTTTTTAGAACTACCATCCCAAAATTAAAAGGTTGATATCCCATGAGCAACCCCAAACATAGAACTTTACCAAGACTAGATAAAAGTTTTTCTACCTAACTCCAAGTAAGGTGATTTCATTATAGTCAAATCTTTGGCTTGTAATGTGGCTAGTAATCAAAAGAAAGGGTCATATGATAAAATTGCCACAAGGTAGTTAGAAAAACTCAGACGACCAAACAAAATTGCTTAAGTGTATGCATAAATCACAAGCGATGCAAGTAAGAACTAGTGCAAGTTTTGAAGGGATAATACATGTCTAGATAATCACACAACAAAGAATTAAAGTATTTAGACTCAAAAGCTCACAACTTGGATAATAAGAATGAGTATGAACTATAAAAAAAATGTCAAACATGTCACTGCAAAATTTGTTTTTTTTTTATTTAAAAAAATGGCAAGTGAGACGTCCACAACTAAAGAGTAATCAACAATGTATACATTAGTGACACTCATCAAATTGAGAAATGACATGAGCAAAGAAATATAATTTAAATTTCAAAATCCCAAACAAATAACTTAAGACCAACTTCAAGCTGTTAACAATTATTTACCATAGTGCACATTTACACACAATTAAAAAGAAACAAATTCAAATAACAAAAATAAGATTGCAAAAATAAAAGTTACCTCTAGCTATGGGTTGCCTCTCACAAACGCTTCTTTAAAGTCATTATAGCTTGACAACTCAACCATTGTTAAGGTGACATATATAATAGAAAGAACACATCATCCTTCTTCTCACCAAGAAATACATTTTTCAAGTGAGGTGGCAATTGTTTGAGTTGAACATGTGGCGTATCTTTCTTTTTCTCTGTTGCAATGAATGTGTTCCCCAAGATCAAGGGGATATCATTGTCTTCCTCCATGTCTAGTACCACAAAATCCACTCGAAAAATAAACTTATTTACTTTGACTGACACATCTTCCACCACCCTATATGGGTGTTTCATAGAGAGGTTCGCAAACTGTAACATTAGTTATGTGTCTTTGACTCTTCCAATGTCAACCTTCTATATATAGAAAGGAACATAAGACTCACACTAGCCCCAAGATCACACAAGGCCTTCCCAAAACTTATATCTCCAATAGCGCAAGGAATAGAGAAGCTTTCAAGATCCTTGAGCTTATGCGGTAGCTACTTCTGTAGAATAGCTTTGCACTCTTTAAGCATCACTGTTTCACCGCCAATTTTTCGTTTCTTTGATATTATCTCCTTCATGAGCTTGGTGTAGGTCGGCATTTGCTCTAGTGCTTCTACAAAAGGAATGTTAATTTGTAATTTCTTAAAAATATCAATGTCCTTTTTTAATCATGGAGGGAATGTGAGTTGAATTTTGGGCTTTATCAAGGCCTCCTTTTTTTGCACCACAAGTTATTCCTCCTTTTGTCCTCCTCATCTGATGTTGGGGTAATCATTTCCTCCGAGTGAGTTGGAATTGAAGTATTCCCACCTTTTTTGCTTTAGGTGGTATTGGTTCACTTACCTTGTCACTCCACATTATCACAACATTGACATTATTTCGTGAATTCGAAACTATGTCCCTAGGCAAATTTCTAGGCGCACTTTGAGCTAATTGTTGAGAAATTTGACCCATTTGGGTCTCAAGATTCTTTATTTAAGCTGAGTGATTTTTATGAACATATCTTGACTTTAATGAAAACACTTGTGTTCGTTGCTAACTTTTCAATAGCAATCTCGCAAGCAGCTTTACGAGATGGAGCTTGATTTGATTGAGCTCCTTGTTGACCTTGAGGTCCACCGTATTGATCTTTCCACACAAAATTTCAATGAATTCTCCAACCCAGATTATACGTAGTAGAGTAGGGATTGTTTTACTTCTCGTTTTTACCCACAAAGTTCACCTCTTTTGATTCTTCTGTATCATCATCATCTAGTACTTCATAAGCTCTATTTTATGTGCTCCCACACAAAAGTCACAACATATATGTTTCAATAATTTTACGAGGGTCACTTGGAGTTGTATATTTAGAGCTTCCATCCCCTTTCTTTATCTTAATGGCGATGACATCTTCTATCTGTTTTGAGAGCAGCTTCCCTTGTGACAACCCAATATCCATAACATTCAATTTCAACATACCAATTTTTGATCCACCACCTTTATCATACAACATCATTTTTTCATTTGATGCCATGATCTCGATAATTTTTCGTGCTTATGATGCGGTTTTGTAATTCAAAGAACCGCATAATATAGCATCCAACATAATTTTAGTGCGAGGTCTCAAACCATTACAAAATATTTTCATTTGAGCAATGTCGTCATAAGCATGTCTTGCTAGTAAACTCTTGAACCTCCTATAAGTGTCACGAAGAGATTCTTGTTCTTTCTGTTTGTAACCAAAAATCTCTTGTCTTTTTCTAGCGAGCACAACTAGGGGAAAGTATGGTTCCAAGAACTCATCTTCAATGTCGTCCCATGTGGTGATCCAGAGGGTAAAGAATTAAGTCACTCCTTAGCATAATCTTTCAATTACAATGGAGATAGTCTTAACCTCTTGCCTTCTTCAGTGTTACCATCCTCCTTCACTGTTTTACATAGTTCAAAGAAGTTTGTGAGATGTCTACTGGATTCTTTGTTATGTTTATCGAAAAAATGAATCTCCTTCAACTCTTGGTAATGAATCTTAGTTATTTAAAATTTGTTGATTGTAACCAGTTGGTTATGGATGGCCAATCGAGAACTGTTTCTATCTTAATTCTCATACTCGTCGAGGGTACGTTCACGTGGTGGTGGATTAGTCATCTATGCAATTATGAAGAAATCCTTCAGATCCTCTTCTTCTATTACTAATGTTCTTTCCCTTTGCCTCCTTTCTCGAGTCGCCTTTCAATTTGCTTTTGCAGTTTTTTCGATTTCTAGATAAAAAAAAAAAAGTTTAGCTGAGGAGTGGTCTCGCATACAAGGTTAGACAAATCGTGAGTAATGAAAAGTATTAAACTAAAAATAAATAAATAAAGACAAAAAATTTATTGCAGTACAAAAAATTTCAATGAAGTAAATAAATTATAACTCAATAGTGATATGGCAATCCACAACAACGACACCAAAAACTTTATAGCGTTTCAGCAGGTATACTGAATCGTTGCAAGTAATAATTAAAACGTAGTACCGAGTGTTGAACTCAAGGATTGCGTTTTACTATCGAATTGTGTCAATTACTAAAATTGAGTAATAAGTTTCTGAGTTGATTGAAATAATATTTGAAACTAACAAGAGTAATAGAATTGAAATTTTATAATAAGGAAAATGTCAGGGATGAATTTCACTTCGAATCCAACCTTGATTTCTAATTTAATCCTAGTTATTAAATTCATTTATTGAACTATTATCAATTTCTCCTTATTATTCTTGCCCTAATGTCTTAGTATTAGAACATTAATTCCAAAGTAACTCTTAATTCCTTAGTGGATTTAAGATTATAATTAAGATTTATAGTACAAGAATTCTCTTCTTAAACTATTGCTTCTTGAAATAATTCAATTGGTTTTATGACATGCATTTATCCCTAGAATACAATACCATGAATTTCGCATCGCAAGTATTCGTAAAGTCTACTTTCGTTTCAAAATATGAATCGCAAAACAATTTAAAGTTGATCAAACAATTTAAAGACATTAAGCACATAGATGAGAATAATGGAGTCACCAAACTTTGATTCGAATGAAAATTATTTTTTGTTGATAACAAGTTTATTCTCGAAAGAGTCTCAAATTTTAATTTCTATGATAAATTTGATAGATTCTTTATGGAAAAACGTAATGTTCGTACCTCTGGACATAATAATTAATTTCTCAAATAATAAATTATTTACATAATACTTATCTATTTACCACGTTTGTTGTTAATTTTAACAAACAAATTTTTATATTAAAAAAATGGCTTAATTGCAGTTTTGGTCCCTCTATTTTAGCTGAATCGCGAAAGTAGTCCCCCCATTTTGTTTCTCCCTAGTTTTGGTCCCCCAAACAGAATTTTAGTCCAAAACTTGATGAAATTTCTTTTTTTAAAGCCGTAATACACCATTTATGATCATATATTTCAGGTACAATCGATGCAAATGAGATCTTGAGACATGGTGTGGCTTAAATAAATGCAAAAAAAATGAAATTTCATTAAGTTTTGGACCAAAATTCTGTTTGAGGGACCAAAATTGGGGAGAAACAAAATGGAGGGACTACTTTCGCGATTCAGGTAAAATAGGGGGACTAAAACTGCAATTAAGCCTAAAAAAATTCAATATCAATAATGTTTTATTTATTATTTAAAGATAAATATACTAATGACGTATCACTTATGATAACGCAAGTGTTATACTAGTAACTTTAAAATAAACGTGAATTTACAGTAGTAATTATATTATTTATTTAATTTATAATATATATATATATATATTTCTAATAAAAACTTAAATAAATATATAATATAGGAGCGAACAACGAAAGACCGAAGAAATAGGTGACTAAGATTGATTAGACTGAAACTGTACAATGATTTCTCGTTAGTCACTATTCACTCTAAAGATCTTCCTCTATTCACTCTAATTTGGCTCTAATTTGGCTCCCTTTTTTTCTCTTTTTGTTGTTACATAAATATGTTTTACATATATATATAGATTTATCTTTTAGATTTAAATATATTTTAAAGGAATTAAAAAAAAAATCACTTTGATACAGTTCTATATATACTTTTTAGATTTTTCATAAAATTGAACACGTGGACTTTTTTCCTTGCATATTAATAACCTTTAACAACATTAATTACTAAATTTTTTAGAATAAAAACCCTATTACTGTAAAAATGAAAGGAAAAAACTACTTTTATTTAAGACTTAGTATTATTAAAAACATGGTAAAATACAATACTTTAATTTTTTTTTTAAACAAAATATAGCATCAAATTTCTTTTACGTTGCATTTTAATCATCAATCTAATTATTTCAAAATAAAATATTATAATATCTAGATCTTTTCCCTAATGACTCTAAAGATCTCAACTAAAGATATAATAAATCCGAATCAGTTTTGCAATAAATCTCAATTCAAACTCATAAAGAAATAAGATGATTCCAATGTCATAAGTATTTTTTAAAAAATCAATTAATGATTATTGTTGAGACATTTTAGGAATTAACAAAATTTATAAAAAGATAAGATAATTATCATTTCAAAATTATAATAAATCAAATCTATGAAATGTTTAAATAGGTAACAAACATAAACAAAAACAAATTACAATGCTCTTGAAGATGCAATCAATGTTTGATTCTACAATGCTACTGAAGGTGCAATCAATGTTTGATTCTTTACAGAAAAAAATGCTTTTCTTTATTAGCTGCATTTTTCATGAACAAGATAAAGTAGATGATCAATTTGAATGTGTAGCTACAACACTCACATCATTTCAACCATCTTCACCTGATGAACATGATCATATCGATATTAATGCCAACGTCGACAACGACGCCGATTTTGATTCGAACATCATGAGTGATTGGTCACCGTTGGATGATGGAATTAAGATTTTCCTTCCAAATTGTCAAAATAGAGTTTCATCAAGGGAGGAAGTTGATGCTTACATTTATTCCATTGTGAATGAGCCAACTACTAAAAGGAGACTTCCACTATTTCAAGAATTTTGCAAAAACTAATAGTACCATTGGATAGATAATTTTTTGATTCATTATATTAGTTATGGCTATAGTTTTATTAGACTAATTAATAGACATAATTTTTTTTTTGTTTAATTTATTTCTCTCATGTTAAATACAATCCATTAAGTTAAAGTTATGAATTTGACTATTTAAGTTTGTTCATCTTGTTTAATCAGCTTAAACTTTTAAAATTATTTTTGTTGATTATTTTTTGCAGATTGTGTTTCTATATTTTCTAGTTGAGAGTTTATTACTTTGTTGAGTTTATTTTTTTTTTCTGTTATATGATCTTTTAACTAAAGAATCTACAATTAAGCCTACATATTTATTTTTATTTCCAATAAGTTATTATGTTAGTTAAAGTACCTTTTTCATTAACATTTGAATTATTATCTTTTCACTCCTTCAACGTTATCAATTCTTAGTTCAAATCCGTTAAGCTTTTACTAGTTAATTTTGATTTTTAGTTTATTATTTTTTGAGTTACTATTTTTTTTTATTTGTTAGAAAAACCTGCACTATTTTGATGGATTTAACACATTAGGTCCTAATGGGAACCAATATTCTTAAGCATGTCAATTGTCATGGTTATTTATTTTTCCTCTCCAAAAATTTATATATTTTCCGACTTCAATATCAAGAATACATGTAAAGTAAAATACATTTGAGATAAAAACAACTTAAAGATAACCTAATTTTGAAAAGAGAAGAAAATACGAGATAAAATAAATAATAAATAAATTATTTTATAATAATGAAACACTTGTCTACGTAGTAGTTAAAGTTGAAAAATTAAATTAATTTGATTTTCATCATTGTAATTTATATATTTTTTTTTAATATGTTTTGATTTCTATAACTAGTATAATACCCGTGCTATCACACGGGTGGTGCGTCGTTTATATATTTTTATTTAATTAAGTATTTTTTATAATAAATAGAATCAAATAAATGAAGTTAATTACTGTAGTCAATTATTACCAAACTAATATATTAGTTGTACTTAAAGTTATTAACATGACAACAAAATAATTTATGATGTGGTTGTAGTTGTGATAGTTTAAATTTCATGAAGATTTATTAGTGATAGTATTGTGGTTGCTATGGAGTATCCTAAATAATATTGATTTGTAGAAAATAATTTTTAAAGACAATAGGCACGCAAGTTACTAAAATATGTTTTACATGTAAAAAATCTACGGTAGAAATGTCATCTAAATTAGTAATCTATCGTCAATAACTTTTGTAACGTAGACAATTGTATTTTTTCGCACCAAGGGTCATAATTTGCACCAAAGTCCTGTAACATAATTTGCATCAAGGATCATAATCTGCACCAAAGCCCTGTAACATAATTTACATGTTAATTAATATGGTCTTATGAAGTAATTTCAATAATATTTTGATTGTTTGACAAGATAACGGAATGTGAGAAATAGAGTTAACAACATACTTTAACTTTTAATGGTTGGACTACATTCTCTATTGTATATTCTTTCTATAACATGTTCAATGTTAGTTGACGATCCTGTTGAGACAAAATCTCAATTTAATGTTTTGATGAAAACAAACAAAAAGTTAATTAAGAATGTCAATTATGATTCTAAATGTTATGTTAATTTAACTTGTGCTTTTGAGTGAATTTAATTAAGAACAGAATCAAGCAAAGCAAATAAAACAACAACAAAAACATTAAAACAGAGAAAGATCCCCAGCTTCAAAAAAGTTCATCACAGCATGTTGATCAAACTTTTTCTACCTCTTTAACAAAGAGTCTGCCCTTTAAATTAGTTCATATCTAATCAGTACATGGCAAGGAACAAGTAGGATTCATCCAAACTCAAAAAGGTTATTTGATCTCAAAGATCAAATGACTCAAAGACAAACAAAAGTCATGACGGTCTGCAAACTCCAAAAATCAAATGTCAAGAAAGTTCGATCAATCTGGGCATATGACAAAACAATAACACAGGAAATCCAGAACGTTTAAAACAGGAACTCCAGAATGATTATTGAAGCTCAAGAAAGTTCAAACTGACAAACCAAGAACGTTAATCATTCTCCGTTTTTCTGCACAGAGACAGCAACTCTGTTTCTCTTTGTTTTGATCTGCAATTCCTCTCCAACCCTCTCTAGCTACACTCAAGACTCAAGGCAGATAATGTACCATCCAAGATGAATGAAGAAACGTCAAAGAAAGGACATAAATGCTTTAAATGCTAAACCATTAAAAGTCAAAAAGCTATTTCAAAGAAGGATTATTTTTATTCTAAAATAATGTTTCAGTCAAAAAGCAAAGTCTCTCCAACAGCTCTTGTAACTTCATTCAAGTACATCTACAACCTATAAATAGAAGGCCATTATCCCGATTCTAAGTAAGAAATTCAAGTGCTAAGTAATCAACAATATATAATCACACTTAAGCTTGAAATTCTGCAAAAACAGAGGCAACATCATTTTCTGCAATTCGCGAAACAGCCACTGCTGCACATTCACATATCAGCTGCGAAATTGTCATTAGGTACTCTGTAAAGAATCTATTCTCAAACAAGAGTTGAGCAATATCAGATTCTGTCAAATTCAATCATTTGTAAAAACTCAAACTATAAGAGTTTCTTTATAGTTTGTTT
>NC_021165.2:28858334-28861226 GCF_000331145.2 Cicer arietinum | reverse complement strand
AAAAATCTAAGGTACTTCTAAACTCAAAAGCTCATTTATTTTTATCTTGTGCTTTAAGTAGGGAAGAAAGCGAAAGAGTTGATGAATGCAAAACTGCTAAAGAAGTATGGGACACATTACAAACTCATCACGAAGGAACAAGCCATGTGAAAGAAACAAGGATTGATATAGGCATAAGAAAGTTTGAACTCTTTGAAATGAATGAAGGAGAAACCATTGATGAGATGTACTCAAGATTCACAACCATTGTAAACGAATTGCGTTCTCTTGGGAAAGCTTACACAGTTCAAGAAAGAGTAAGAAAAATTATGAGGTGTCTTCCAATCATATGGAGACCAATGGTAACAGCAATAAGCCAAGCCAAGAATCTTGAATCACTTCCCCTAGAAGAATTAATTGGAACATTACGAGCACATGAAGTGCTGCTACAAGAAGACTGACCAATCAAAAAGGGCAAAGTAATAGCTTTAAAAACATCTCAAGAAAGTCCAGATGAGGACTCAGAAGAAATCGAACAAGAAGATGTTGATGAAGAAATAGTTCGTCTTACAAAAAAGATACAGAGAATGGTGAGAAGAAGGGATATCAAAAAAAAAGGATTTTCAAATCACAAAGAAAACTTCAAAATAGAGGTAGACAAAAGTCAAATCACATGTTTTGGATGCAATAAACAAGGACATTATAAAACTGAATGTCCCTTGAACAAAAAAGCACCAAAGAGGTTCCCTTTCAAGAAAAACTCCATGATGGCGAACTGGGATGATTTTGATGAAACAGAAACAGAGGAACCTGAAGAAGCTAGCTTATGTTTAATGGCAGACAACGAGGTAATAAATTCTGAACCATGTCTTTTATGGGAACAAATTGAAAAAGATTTTGATAGCTTACTTAATGATTCAAATCTGCTTGTTAAAAAATGTAGCTCTTTAAATGATCAATTTTTAAAAGAAAAAAGGGAAAAAGAGAAAGCTCAGGTTATGATTGATGAACTAAAAAACATCATTCAGAACATGCAAGAATCTCATTTTAATGAAACTAATGAATCTGAAAATTAAGAACGTTCTGCAACGAAAACGGAGAATGTTCTCATTAAAACTGAAAATGAACTTCTTAGAAATGACTTGTCAAATTTTATTAAAGCTACTGAAACCTTTCAAAAAATCATGGGATCTCAAGTGGGAATATTTGATAAAGCTGGTCTTGGTTTTGATAAAACTCAAAAAACGAAAATATATGAAAACTTTTTTGTTTCAGAAAGAAAAGAGGATAAATGCAAAACCAAATGCTCATATTGTAAGAAACTTGGACATTTGGAATTTGCTTGCTACATTAAGAAAAGTGATGAAAATATTAAAAGCAAAAGGTTTTTTAAAAGGGAAGATCGCTCTACAAATATAGCTGAACCAGTTTTGAAAAATCTGCAAAAAGGAGAACGTTTTCCATGTTGTTCTCAAAACGGAGAAAGTTCCAAAACGAAAGCTGAAACTTCTGCAGAAAATCTGGGAAAAAGGGAACGATCTGGAATTTTAGCAAAATCAATTTTAAATCCGTGTAAAACTCAGGTTTTAAAACCTTATCAAAGATCAACAACAAAGTATTCATATTATTCCAAAAATGGTCACTTTGAATCAACTTGTTATTTTAAAAAGAGATAAAGTTTTAAAAAATCTTCTAAAAGAAGATATACTAACCATCAAAGATCCAAACAAATATGGGTACCAAAATCATTACTAACTTGTGATGTAGGAACACCATCCAACAATCAAGAGAGAACAATGATACATGGACAAGGCATGCTCAAGACACTTGAATTGAAAAGTATGATGCCTCCTCTCATTACAAAAATTTGGAGTTCCTTTAACCTTTGGAAACATTAAAACAAAGGAGAAGAAGAAGAAGAATAATCTGGACAACAGCAACATAATGCTTGCCAGAAAACCGAGATTAATAATCAGTCTCTGTTTCATTCTTCTCATAAAAGCTGGAGAACGATAAAGGAAAAATCTAAGAGAATGATCAATTTAAGCAAAAAGGTTCATTCTGGAAGCAGTACCAGAACATTTTGCAGAAGAGCAGAACATTCTCCAGAAGAGCAGAACATTCTGCAGAAGAGTAGACCATTCTGCAGAAGAGCAGAACATTCTGCAGAAGAGCAGAAAATTCTACAAAAGAGCAGAAAATTCTGCAGAAGAGCAGAACATTCTGCAGAAAAGCAGAGCACTCTGCAGAAGAGCAGAACATTCTCCATAATGTTCTTGACAGTTTATATGCAACATTCAATCAAATCTAATGTTTTCTATTAAGATGATATGGTTGAAAAAACATCAACAACTTCTAAATGAGTTTGAACCATTTAGTTTTGGCACTCCTACACCCATCTCACTATTGAACTTTCCTCCAAAAATATCTCATGATCAAATTATTGGAAGAATTAAATTGGAAGGATATGGTACCAAAGTTGCTGCTACTTGAGTCTTGATGAAAGTCAGCCATCAGATCAAAGAAATAGTAACAAGTATGAATGGTTGTCCTTTAGAAGAAGCACATATTCACATTGTCCTCTTCTTTGGATCTTATCAAGGTATATTCTGATCATGATTTAATTCATTCATGGAACTCAAAATTCTCCTTTTTATGTCCTTAAAATCATTTTTTTTATGTAAACAAATCTCTTTGATTGTTTTTTGTTTTTAAATACAAACCTTTTTAGCATAAAAATGTTTTGTAAAGAGAGAAATTATACTTGACATGATATCACATTCATTTTGCTTCCCTTGCGCTCATTATCATGTTCAAATTAAAATATTGTCTGTTGTGAAAGAAGGCAAAAGAGCAAAGAGACATCTTGCTTGGGTTTTGGAATTTTGAAATTTTAAAGGATATCAATTTCAA
>NC_021165.2:28850539-28858268 GCF_000331145.2 Cicer arietinum | reverse complement strand
TGTTGAGACAAAATCTCAATTTAATGTTTTGATGAAAACAAACAAAAAGTTAATTAAGAATGTTAATTATGATTCTAAATGTTATGTTAATTTAACTTGTGCTTTTGAGTGAATTTAATTAAGAACAGAATCAAGCAAAGCAAAGAAAACAGCAACAAGAACATTAAAACAGAGAAAGATCCCTAGCTTCAAAAAAGTTCATCACAGCATGTTGATCAAACTTTTTCTACCTCTTTAACAAAGAGTCTGCCCTGGAAATTAGTTCATATCTAATTAGTACATGGTAAGGAACAAGTAGGATTCATCCAAACTCAAAAAGGTTATTTGATCTCAAAGATCAAAGGACTCAAAGACAGACAAAAGTCATGACGGTCTGCAAACTCCAAAAATCAAATGTCAAGAAAGTTCGATCAATCTGGGCATATGACAAAACAATAACACAAGAAATCCAGAACATTTAAAACGGGAACTCCAGAATGATTATTGAAGCTCAAGAAAGTTCAAACTGACAAACCAATAACGTTAATCATTCTCCATTTTTCTGCACAGAAACAACAGCTCTGTTTCTCTTTGTTTTGATCTGCAATTCCTCTCCAACCTTCTCTAGCTACACTCAAGACTCAAGGCAGATAATGTACCATCAATGAAGAAACGTCAAAGAAAGGACATAAATGCTTTAAATGCTAAACCATTAAAAGTCAAAAAGCTATTTCAAAGAAGGATTATTTTTATTCTGAAATAATGTTTCAGTCAAAAAGCAAAGTCTCTGTTTCTCTTTGTTTTGATCTGCAATTCTTCTCCAACCTTCTCTAGCTACACTCAGGACTCAAGACAGATAATGTACCATCCAAGATCAATGAAGAAATGTCAAAGAAAGGACAGAGATGCTTTAAATGCTAAACCTTAAAAGTCAAAAAGCTATTTCAAAGAAGGATTATTTTTATTCTAAAAATAATAGTTCAGTCAAAAAGCATAGTTTCTCCAACAGCTCTTGTACCTTCATTCAAGTACATCTACAGCCTATAAATAGAAGGCCATTATCCCGATTCTAAGTAAGAAATTCAAGTGCTAAGTAATCAACAATATACAATCACACTTAAGCTTGAAATTATGCAAAAACAGAGGCAACATCATTTTCTGCAATTCGCGAAACAGCCACTATTGCACATTCACATATCAGCTGCGAAATTGTCATTAGATACTCTGTAAAGAATCTATTCTCAAACAAGAGTTGAGCAATATCAGATTCTGTCAAATTCAATCATTTGTAAAAACTCAAACTATAAGAGTTTCTTTATAGTTTGTTTAAGATTGCTTCCTATCAAGGTTAGATAGGTGTTGTAATTGCTTTCTGGGTGGAAAGTAATTAAGGTGGAAATAGATCAAGGTTGATCTATTCTAGGTGTTGTAAGATTAAGAAGGCTCTTCGTTTTAAACACTTAGTGGAAAATCTCACAGTGTGAGGACTGGACGTAACCCACGTTGGGTGAACCAGGATAAATCTTTGTGTGGTATTCTCTTTCCTATCTCTTTCTTTATTATACTGCATTGATCAATTAAGATAAAATAGAAACTGATTTTCTGCTAATCTAAGAGCGTTCTCTGTTTTATAACATAAACCAAAAACGTTCTCCGTTTTCTGTTTTCATAATCAAGATCATTCTTGAGTTATTTTCTTAAGTTTTAACAGGAATTTTTAAAAGGCACATTTACAATTCAAACCCCCCTTTCTTGTAAATCGACATTGTTACTTCAGATCCATCTCAGCAAAATAATAATGATTGAAAATTGTCTTTCTATTGCAAAAATCGACAAAAAAAAAAAATAAATACAAATTACTAATTGTATTTTTTACTATAAAACTAAGCGCATTTGTTAAATTAGATTTATGTATATTATGGTAAATCATTAATGTGGCATATGCATGATGGAATACTCAATAGATTAGTCTAAAGTACAATATTGAATTACAAAACAATTGAGCAACACCTTTTAACTAATTGAAAAGTTGATTAAGTGAGTGATTATCTAAATTTATAGGTTATGTTGATCATTTAGATGCTTTTAATGTCTATAGTTGTATTTTTTTTATGTCTGCATATGGAATAAGTAAATAAAATAATTTATCAGAGAATTGATTTTGGGAACCGTACTGTACTGAATTGCCATTATTGATTGATATTAATTGTCAAAACAAATAACATAAGACTTGGTTTTCTATAAAATTAACGAACGAGTTTGGTTCATAAAATAAAATGTAATATATTATTTATAAAGTATGAAAGTTTCACTGAGTTTATATTTTTTCAATAGACAACATTTTCCATATTCATATTCCTAAAGACATTGATCAATTAAACATTCATCCTATAATAATAACATTGGACCAAAAAGTGTACTTGTATTTAGTGTTTACAACAATACATGATTTGAGAATATATATCCCATGATTGAGACTTCATGAGACCAAAACATAATTAGACCTTAGGATTACAACATATAATAATAGTTTTTAACATAATGGATGTCATCATCTACTTTCTAGCATATAATTTCTTTGTAGTTCCTATTCACATTTGATATTCTTGAGTGGTTTTGATGATGATAGTTGGGCACTTGCAATTGCATTGTTACCCCCATTATCTTGTTGGTCATCAGTTGGAGGTCTTTTAGCCGGTGTAATTGATTGAACATTTTCAATATCGTTTTCACCAGTCGTTGATAATGATTTGCTACATATTTCATAAAGTTTATAGGAAATAATTAGATTATTGTCATAAAGATTTATGAAATTATAATGTATTTATCAAAATGACACACTTATAGATAATCATATAGATATACTTACAGTGTCAAATAGTATTTATTGACTAAGAAGTTCACGACTCGATTCTCCTTTAGATGTGTTCTGAAAATAGACTTCTATTAATTTAAGTTGTGCTGTTTTTAATATATATAATTTATTACAATTAGAAGACACAATAAGGCAATATGCGGTTTGAATACATCTTCAATTTGAAATTGTTTCTTAATTGCAGCAATAAGTGCAACATCACTCCATGACTTATTAACAGAACATTGTTTTGAAGATGGTTGTAGTTTTACATGAAAAGCTAGAGTGGTCCCCATTATGTCTTGAAGTTTTGATGGATATATCCTTATGTCAGTATGAGTAGCCTTTAACATGTTTCAAGTAAATGAGTTATGTCATTTTTTGTGGTAAACAATAAATATCCAAACTATGAAGTTATTTGGACTAAGCATTATATACATGCCTCAATCATATTCTTCTTCATTTGAAGTGCTGAAATTCAAAGTAGTGATGTATAATTTTGGTCCCACATAAGGAAGATACAAAAGCAATTGTCATGGAAAACTTTAATGATCATTTTGTACCTATTTTATGTTGTTAGTTTTTATACCAGTAAGTGTTTGATATAAGGACTATAATATTGATTTATAAATTCTGACAAATTAGGTTGAATATTGAATTACTCTTATGGGCTATTTGCTTTTAGTTTGGGAACAAATTCATATCCTTATATGACTATTAAGAGAAAATCTTTCATATAGTAACACTAACCCTGAATAATATACAAAATGTTTCTACTTTATTCCATATGCCTATAAGTTAGAAAATTATAATCATTTAGTTTTACTTTGATTGGACAATATATTTTGAATTATGAAGAACAAATGAAATTAGATACTTCTAAAATATAAAAAACATTATCTGTTAAAGCTTGATGTACCTTGGAATTGGTTCATCAACCTGAACACCATATTTACATTGATAATTTATAATTCCTTATTTAGCTTTGACAGTGCAATTAGTGCAACCAAGATAAAACTAGTCGAATTTGTCTGGCACAACCTTTGACAAATTTGCCACAATGACACAAATCATTTCCTAAAAACCATGTTGTAATTAAAAAAATTGTAACAATTAAATAATGTATATATCTACATAAAAATAGTGTTATAAAATTATAGTTACATGTCCAATAGCCTTGATTTGGCGAAGATTTTTAGCTTGAACATTGTACATAAACTTCTCTTGTGAAGTATATTGAGATGAAGATGTGATCTAAGTTTGTAGTTGGTTACGCTGAATGTAGTTATCTATATCATCTATTGCAGTTAACCTGCATTCATTGAAAATTGATTACTTAATAGAAAAAAAAATTACTTATAAACAAAACTGCTATCTGAAGATGAGTGGTCGACATCATTAAAATCGCTTGACCTCTAATCAGGCTAAATCATAACTGCAACATTTGGAAGACACTTGTAAAGAGTTGGTCAACTTACTAATTTTTGAATTCCTTGATTTTGTGCGTGTTTTCATTGATAAGAAGTTTAGTTTCACTCAATGCATTAGTGATTGTGTGCCCGTTGTTTCCTGCCATATAGAACTAATTAATTAACAACTACATTTAAGTAAATTGTAACAAACGAAATCTTTAATTAAACAATTAGTACTTGTGTTGAATTAATAATACCTTATAGAGGCTTGACTCGTGCATGGTGGAAGATTATAATGATGGGACTAGAGTTGGGGTGAACATTAACATAATTGAGGAATTGTGTACCATAAGCATCCCATAGGGAGCAAGTAAGGATGTTTCCACTGATCAAATGAATAATATCATTTGAAACCTATTTTGTATAATATATTAATTAAATATAAATATTGTTGTTACGTGAGATCTTTGATTTTGACGGTGACACAGGTTTTTTCGGTTGATGATGTTGAAGTTGAAGAAATGACCTCATCCACTACCCCAATAATATTTATAAATAAAAAGGATAAGTTATTCACTGAAACACGAAAAATATAAAACACATATATATTATTCAATTAAAAAAAAGAAAAAGAAATGATAGTATTACCAATTAAGTTGTTAGGGGGGTTCTGCCCATTCAAAATGGTGCTAAAAGACACAAAACGGTATTGAGTTGGTGGGATTTCAGGGAGATCAATCTCTTCTTCAAGAGTAGCAGAATTGAAAACAATTTTGAATTCATGGAGGCAATATTTGAACTGGAAAGTACTTGGAAAAACTGAAAAGTTATGGATGATATATGTTTGATTCTCTTTGAGTTTGCCCCTCCATTTAATAGAATCATCTTGTCGCATAACAACATGTATTTGATCAACCTTTTAATAACAAATAATTTATAAAATGAGATACTAACCAATAGAATGAAGATATTTGTTAACCAAACATAAAGAAAACGTTAAAATGTAGACCTCTTAATTCATCAAAATAACTTCATCGTGCATGTCAGACCCATAATTTTAAAGTATACTTTATGTGTTTTAGTGGATTTTGGTATTGAACTCAGGGGCTTTTTGGCCAAAGTTATTAATATTTTGGAGTTTATATGATCAAAAAGATATTTTGATGCCAATTAGAATTATTCGTCGATGAATAAATTAAATTAACTGCGGTGGATCTTTTACGAAGAATTTAATGCCTTATGGGTGAAATGGTAATCTTAATAAATATCTAGATATTTTGAGATATTTGTTAATTATAATTAATATATATAATGGATATATGTTTGGAGGGAAAGGAAAAAGGAAGGAAAAGAAGAAAGAAAAGGAAATAGAAAGGAAGAAAAAAGAAAGAAAGGAAAACCAAAAGAAAACTGAAAAGCATTTTCCTCTCCCTGTCTCGCGCGCTCAAATTCCTCCTTCCTCCATTTTCATTTTTCTTTGCTTCCTTAAGTCCAAGAATTGAAACCCAAGGCTAGGGGTGAGAAAGATCAAGTTCCCAACTCATTCCTCCTTCTCGGATTCAAAAACGGAGTTAGGGATTTCAAAACCGTCAAACACAAACCTCCCCGTTTCATCTAGATCTAAGCTTCGTTTCGCGAAGAGATAGAAGGGAAATTTGCTCACTACCATGCTACGGTGCTAGGAAACCAACTTTGGAAGCGGCGTTGCGAGCGGAGATCTTACCGAATTTACTCGCGGTACCGTAACCGAACGTTAGAGCTAACGTGAAGGTAAGGGCTCCTTCCAAACTTCTAGTTTGCATTTAGGGACTTATATATGGTTGTGTGGAAAGCAATTTGTTAGGGTTGAAGTGTTGATTTTGGGGGAAAATGAATCTAAGGCTTTATGGGTAAAATCTTAGAGTTAGGTTTTGGTTATATTGATGAATGTTTCGTGGAAAATGAATTTAAACTCATTTATGTACGATTTTATAATATGTTTTTCAAACCCACTTAAGAAATCGATTTGGAAATCGATTTGGCCATAGATGAATTCAACAAAACTGACAAAAATCGATTTGGAAATCGATTGGCATTAAGTCAGGGGCTCAGCTATCCTGTCAATTGATTGCCCAATCGATTGAATTAAGCCCATAATTCAAATTTCACTAAAAACCTTCAGAAAATCGATTTGGAAATCGATTGGCTCAGTATAAATTCTTATTTTGAGTTAGATAACAGATTGCTCATTGATTTATCAATGTCTTGGTCAGTTATGTATCACTTGATGGATTGAGAACTATTATGGAAATCTGGGCTTTGCCCTCAGATGAGAGCCAGGACGATCCTGCCGGTTCGTACCCTACGGATGGGAATGTAGATGAGAATGCTTGACTGGAGCTATGTTAGGAGGATCTCACGGGGGGCGTGGAGATCACTCATGGTGTATTGCTATAGTTTTTTTTGAAGAATGATCAGATTAGGATGACATAGAGGGAACATATGTTTTTTTTTTTATTACGTTATTTTGAACTGGAAAACTATACCTTTACTAATATTGTCAGTATGACATCTTATTTGAATGGGTTCCATGTATCATTTGTTGTTGTGTAAATACTTTGGATTCATATTTGGAGAAACTTTTCCGCTGCTTGTAAATTATAATGACTCAATTATTTATCCAAAGGTATTTTCTTCTTTATTTCTCTGATTTATTTTAATTTCTTTTGAAAAAAAAATACACCCTTCTTTTGAAAATCGGGGTGTTACATTTGTGGTATCAGAGCTTTGGTTTGGGTTTCTTTGGGGGTTGTGGAACCTTTGGTTATAGATTGTAGGTCAACCTGTAGGTTGGGAGTTGTTATCTGATCATGCGTTGGTTTAGGTGGGTTGAGTTGTCAGGTCTGCAATAATTATTATGGGTTGATGTGGTCGGAAGCTAGTTTTGGAATAATTTGAAGTAGTGTTAAGACTCTTCTTGATGATGGTTTTATAGGAAAACCATGCCGCCAAGAAGGAATGACGTTCCAAGAGCCAATTCTAATAGGGACGATCGAATGGCGGAGGCTATGAATAACATGGCTGCTTCTGTTGCTGCACAAACTGCTACCAAGACTCAACATGATCTTGAAAAGAGGGGAAGAGAGATCCGTGTTGCAGAGTCAAGAGGATTAGAAGACTTCCGTAGTTACAATCCTCCCAAGTTTAAGGGGGATGAGAATTCAGAGAAAGCGGATCAATGGATCCAAGAAGTGGAGAAGATCTTCGAAATGATTAACTGTCAGGCAGAAGTGAAGGTCAACTATGACACTTATATGCTACTAGGGGATGCTGAGTACTGGTGGAGGAGTGCAAGATTGTTGACGAGATCAGCACACGAGGAGGTGCACTGGGAATCATTCAAAAGGAAGTTTTTAGACAAATACTTCCCGATGAGTACCAGGACTAAGCTGGGTGATGATTTCCTGAAACTGCATCAGGGGAACATGACTGTGGGTGAATATGC
>NC_021165.2:28846122-28850025 GCF_000331145.2 Cicer arietinum | reverse complement strand
GGACTCATGAGTTTTTGTCTCTGGCTAATGTGGAGGCAAAGATAAATGTGAACATAGAAGATGTGATGCTTGTCAATGAGTACCAGGATGTATTTCCAACGGAAATTCCAGGATTGCCACCGGTAAGAGAAATGGAATTTTTCATTGATTTGCACCCAGGAACGGGACCAATTTCGATTGCGTCGTACCGAATGTCACCATTGGAATTAAATGAGCTCAAAGGACAAATTGAAGATTTGTTGAAGAAGAAATTTATTAGACCAAGTGTATCGCCATAGGGAGCTCCAGTTTTACTAGTTAAGAAGAAGGACGGAAGCTCGCGGTTATGTGTGGATTATAGACAACTTAATAAGGCAACTATTAAGAATCGTTATCCCTTGCCACGCATCGATGATTTAATGGATCAATTGAGAGGGGCCGCGATATTTTCGAAGATTGACTTGAAGTCGGGTTACCATCAGATTCGAGTAAGGGAAGGAGATGTTCAGAAAACTGCTTTCAGAACTCGTTATGGACACTATGAATATCTCGTTATGCCGTTTGGGGTTACCAATGCACCATCAATTTTCATGGACTACATGAACAGAATCTTTAATCCATTCCTTGACAAGTTTGTTGTGGTGTTCATTGATGATATATTAATTTATTCGAGGACTAAAGAAGAGCATGGAGAACATTTACGCCAAGTTCTTGAGATTTTACGCGAGAGGCAATTGTATGCCAATCTGTCGAAGTGTGAATTTTGACTAGAGAAAGTGAATTTCTTAGGACATGTGATAACCAAGGAAGGAATCGCTGTAGATCCGGCTAAGATTGAGGCGGTTCTTGCTTGGAAACAACCTCAGACTGTCACTGACATACGAAGTTTTGTAGGACTGGCAGGGTACTACAAGAGGTTTATTGAAGGTTTTGCTAAGATTGTGACTCCATTGACACAACTTACCAGAAAAGATCAACCGTTCGCATGAACGGAGAAGTGTGAGGAAAATTTTCAGTCACTAAAGAGAAAATTGACGACCTCGCCAGTGTTGGTATTACCGCAATCAGATGAACCCTATGAAGTTTATTGTGATGCATCTCACCGAGGTTTGGGATGTGTTCTGATGCAATACAAGAAAGCTGTAGCTTATGCCTCAAGGCAATTGAAGATTCATGAGAGAAACTATCCTACTCAGGATTTGGAGCTTGCCGCAGTTGTTTTTGCATTGAAGATCTGGAGGCACTATTTATATGGGTGCACGTTCACAGTGTTCAGTGACCATAAAAGTTTGAAATATTTGTTTGATCAGAAGGAGTTGAACATGCGCCAGAGACGGTGGATGGAGACTCTTAAGGATTTTGATTTCACACTGCAGTACCACCCTGGGAAGGCCAATGTAGTGGCTGATGCGTTGAGTAGAAGAAGTGTATTAGTGTCTTCAACAATTATGGCTAGACAACGAGTTGTGGGAAGCTTTTAGAGACCTACACTTGAATGTAGAGATGGCACCGGGAATTTTGAAATTCGGAATGATTAAGATTTCGAGTGGATTACTTGAAGACATTGCAAATTCTGAAGATGATGTCTTAATTCAAGAGAAGAAGAACCTAATAGTGCAAGGGAAGACAATAGAGTTCAAGATTGGATCAGATAATATCTTGCGATGTAATGGTAGGATTTGTGTACCAGGAATTACAGATATGAGGAAAACGATCTTAGAAGAGGCTCATAAGAGCAAGTTGAGTATTCATCCTGGAGCAACAAAGATGTATCAGGATTTGAGGCAGAATTATTGGTGGCCAGGAATGAAGAAACATGTGGCGGACTATGTATCCACTTGTCTAACTTGTCAGAAAGCGAAGGTGGAACATCAGCGACCTGCTGGGATGTTGCAACCTTTGGATATACCTGAATGGAAGTGGGACAGCATTTCCATGGATTTTATAACTGGATTTCCTAAAACAAGGAGAAAGAATGATTCTATATGGGTGATAGTGGATCGACTGACTAAATCCGCACACTTTTTGCCAGTAAAGACCACCTATAAGGTAGATCAGCTAACGGAGATCTACATTGCCGAAATTGTGAGGTTACACGGGGTACCATCGAGCATTGTATCAGACCGTGATCTGAAGTTCACATCACATTTTTGGGGAGCATTGCACGAAGCGTTGGGAATGAAACTATGATTGAGTTCAGCTTACCATCCACAAACGGACGGGCAGACTGAAAGGACGAATCAGTCCTTGGAAGATCTGTTGAGAGCATGTGTTTTAGATGATAGAGGAAGTTGGGATGATGTACTTCCGTTGATTGAGTTCACTTACAACAATAGTTTCCACGCAAGTATTGGAATGGCACCATATGAAGCTTTATACGGACGCAAGTGTCAGACGCCCTTGTGTTGGTATAAAGACGGTGAGAATATGATTGTCGGACCAGAGATGGTGCAACAGACCACAGCTAAAGTAAGGAAGATCAAGGAGAAAATGAAGACTTCACAAGATCGTCAGAAGAGTTACGCGGACAAGCGTCGCAGACTTTTGGAATTCGAACAGGGTGACCATGTATTTCTGAGAGTCACACCTACTACTGGAGTAGGTAGAGCCTTGAAATCGAAGAAGTTGACTCCGAAATTCATTGGACCATATCAGATTTCTGCACGAATTGGGCCTGTTGCTTATCGGATTGCATTGCCTCCGATACTGTCCAATATTCATGACGTGTTTCATGTGTCACAGTTGAGGAAATATCTTGCAGATCCATCTCATGTGATCGAACCAGACACAATCCAACTGAAGGATAACTTGTCATTCGAAGTACCACCTGTGAGAATTGATGACAGGAAGATTAAGCGATTGAGGACCAAGGATGTTTCGTTGGTCAAAGTAGTTTGGAACCCAATTACTGGAGATGCGACTTGGGAACTGGAGGGCAAGATGAGAGAACAACATCTAGAGTTATTTATCGACGCATAGTTTCGAGGACGCAACTAATTTTAGGGGGTTAGTAATGTAAGACCCATAATTTTAAAGTATACTTTATTATTTTAGTGGATTTTGGTATTGAACTCAGGGGCTTTTTGGCCAAAGTTATTAATATTTTGGAGTTTATATGATCAAAAAGATATTTTGATGCCAATTAGAATTACTCGTCGATGAATAAATTAAATTAACTGTGGTGGATCTTTTACGAAGAATTTAATGCCTTATGGGTGAAATGGTAATCTTAATAAATATCTAGATATTTTGAGATATTTGTTAATTATAATTAATATATATAATGGATATATGTTTGGAGGGAAAGGAAAAAGGAAGGAAAAGAAGAAAGAAAAAGAAATAGAAAGGAAGGAAAAAGAAAGAAAGGAAAACCAAAAGAAAACTGAAAAGCATTTTCCTCTCCCTGTCTCGCGCGCTCAAATTCCTCCTTCCTCCATTTTCGTTTTTCTTTGCTTCCTTTAAGTCCGAGAATTGAAACCCAAGGCTAGTGGGTGAGAAAGATCAAGTTCCCAACTCCTTCCTCCTTCCCGGATTCAAAAACGGAGTTTCCTCCTTCTCGGATTCAAAAACGGAGTTAGGGATTTCAAAACCGTCAAACACAAACCTCCCCGTTTCATCTAGATCTAAGCTTCGTTTCGCGAAGAGATAGAAGGGAAAGTTGCTCACTACCACGCTACGGTGCTAGGAAACCAACTTTGGAAGCGGCGTTGCGAGCGGAGATTTTACCGGATTTACTCGCGGTACCGTAACCGAACGTTAGAGCTAACGTGAAGGTAAGGGCTCCTTCCAAACTTCTAGTTTGCATTTAGGGACTTATTTGTGGTTGTGTGGAAAGGAATTTGTTAGGGTTGAAGGGTTGATTTTGGGGGAAAATAAATCTAAGGCTTTATGGGTAAAATCTTAGAGTTAGGTTTTGGTTATATT
>NC_021165.2:28835064-28836122 GCF_000331145.2 Cicer arietinum | reverse complement strand
GATGTTTCGTTGGTCAAAGTAGTTTGGAACCCAATTACTGGAGATGCGACTTGGGAACTGGAGGGCAAGATGAGAGAACAACATCTAGAGTTATTTATCGACGCATAGTTTCGAGGACGCAACTAATTTTAGGGGGTTAGTAATGTAAGACCCATAATTTTAAAGTATACTTTATTATTTTAGTGGATTTTGGTATTGAACTCAGGGGCTTTTTGGCCAAAGTTATTAATATTTTGGAGTTTATATGATCAAAAAGATATTTTGATGCCAATTAGAATTACTCGTCGATGAATAAATTAAATTAACTGTGGTGGATCTTTTACGAAGAATTTAATGCCTTATGGGTGAAATGGTAATCTTAATAAATATCTAGATATTTTGAGATATTTGTTAATTATAATTAATATATATAATGGATATATGTTTGGAGGGAAAGGAAAAAGGAAGGAAAAGAAGAAAGAAAAAGAAATAGAAAGGAAGGAAAAAGAAAGAAAGGAAAACCAAAAGAAAACTGAAAAGCATTTTCCTCTCCCTGTCTCGCGCGCTCAAATTCCTCCTTCCTCCATTTTCGTTTTTCTTTGCTTCCTTTAAGTCCGAGAATTGAAACCCAAGGCTAGTGGGTGAGAAAGATCAAGTTCCCAACTCCTTCCTCCTTCCCGGATTCAAAAACGGAGTTAGGGATTTCAAAACCGTCAAACACAAACCTCCCCGTTTCATCTACATCTAAGCTTCGTTTCGCGAAGAGATAGAAGGGAAAGTTGCTCACTACCACGCTACGGTGCTAGGGAACCATCTTTGGAGGTGACGTTGCGAGCGGAGATTTTACCAGATTTACTCGTGGTACCGTAATCGAACGTTAAAGCTAACATGAAGGTAAGGGCTCCTTCCAAACTTTTAGTTTGCGTTTAGGGACTTATATGTGATTGGGTGGAAAAGAATTGTGTTAGGGTTAGAGTGTTGATTTGGGGAAAAATGAATCTAAGGCTTTATGGGTAAAACCTTAGAGTTAGGTTTTGGTTATATTGATGAATGTTTCGTGGAAAATGAATTTAAACTCA